>NW_017728918.1:56725763-56737519 GCF_001723895.1 Crocodylus porosus | reverse complement strand
CCCTTCCCCTTCCCCTCCTCTTTCACCACAACAGACCTACCAGCTGGACACAGCTCTCCAAGCTGCCAGGCTGTGCTCTTGGACCCATGCATGCTGCAGCTGTGTACATACAGAAGGCATTTATCAGCCACATTTTTGGCCGTATCAGGCAAAAAAAAAGCTGATTTCCGACATATTCAATTTTCTTAATATCGGTGCCAATCTAATATCGGACCGTTATATTGATACCCCTCTACAGAGAACAGCTATGTCAATTAAGTGAGGAGTTGTTGACAACCTTAAAAAAAAAAGTGGTATCACTAAGAGTGAAGCCATTTTCTAGTGTGTGTTCTTTCAGATTATAAAAATCTTGGAATAACTCCAAATTACAATGATGTTTAAATCCTTGGCAGGTTCAAAAGGTCTATATTCCTTTTCCATTTCAATTCTGTCCTGGCTGACTACCTCGGTACCTGAATAGCAAGATGGACAGCCTCTTCCTGAATTGGTAAACTGAAAATAGGGGACAGATACAGTTTACAACTTCCCCAGTGCAGAACCAAGAAAAAAGAACTACTGGATCATCTTACTGAAGAAATCTAATACAGAAGAGGGACAGTTTTACTTCAGTGCACCAACTGCTGGATGGGACACTCCATCAGAAAGAAGGGATGCATTTATGTGCCTAAGGGATAATGAATGGAGGCCCTCAAACCACCATGGCTCTTCCCTTACCAGATATTTTGTTCATTTTGGAACTTTTTAGTTAAAAGCATGATATTTCTGGTGGCCCAAGTTATCAGAACTCTAAGAAGCAAGCAGACAGACTAGCATGCTTCTAGCTTTGCCATCACCCAGGGAAAGGCAACTATTTTTTTTTTAAAGGGACATGCCACATATGTAAATTTAGCAATGAGCAATGATTTGACTGGGGGCTGCAAAAAATTTTTCAAGCTCCTACGTCTCAAACCTCCACCATGTCAGTTTATAGCCAGACAGACAGTAAAAATGAGGAAACCCTGGCTCTGAAGCAACCTCTCAGGTATTTCTGGAATTTCCAATAAAACACCTGGCTCCCCTTGCTCTTGTTGGCAGTGTTTGCACAAAACAACGCAACATACCTCTATCTAAATAGCTTTCTACTCCAATTTAATTTCCCACCATTGATATCATTTCCCAGCCTTGATACCACCCCTCACTTCCAAAGTCTCTCCAGTCATGGCTGCCACTAAATTAATCCAGCATCTATATAAAAAGTCAGAGGTTAGGGACAGACATTACACATAAACCAGTCTAAGTGATGAGAATCTGGTTTAAACCTGTAACACAGCAGACATTCAGTGCACATAAACTAGTTTCAAAATGGCTGAAACTAGTTTCAGGTAAACCTGGTCGAACGTAGTATCAGACTTAACTCTGATTCAGCTCAAACTGGTTTATGCAATGTCTGTCCAGACCCCTTCCTCGTTTAAGTTAAACCAGACTCCCCCAGCATCCCAGCATGCTCTCTAGACTGGGCTCTCTGCTCCAGCCCAGCCATGCTGACCCCACCCCTGTGCTCCCCAGCTGGAGCAGGGACAGGCAGGGGTGGGGGGGCTGGCCAGAAGGGTTTTATTCCCCCCTCTCTATCCCATTGGCAGGGACCTGAGGCAGATCTGACAGGTGCTTCCCCCTCACTGCTGTAGCAGCAGGACACCGTGGACCCTGAGGCAGAAGGAGGAGGTTTAGTCTCCCTTCCACCCCCACTGGCAGCTGCATCTGCCTGCCATCACCACTGTGCTCACTCCCTGCAGTATAATAGGCCCCTGCTGTCTCCTCTGCTGGACAGAGGAGAAAAAAAACCCATCCTTGCCTCCTCCCCCCAAGGGGTCCTGTCTGGCCATGCCCCCACCCTGTCACTATAGTGGGGGAAGCCCTGTCATAATGTTGGGGATTGAGAGCCCCTTCCTGGTGGGGGCACTGTGCTGTAGTGGGCTGTGCCTGGAGCAGGCTAGAGTACTCCAAGGCCACTGTGCTCTGCAGCAGCTCCGCCGGCCACGCAGCATGGCCCGCGCCAGGAACAGGCTTGTGCTTGGGGAAACAGGGATGGGAGTCTGCCCACCGCTCTGTCTGTACCCACCACTTGGGCTGTACTGAGGGCCAGCCCCCTCCACCACTGAGTACACAGCCAGTTTACCATGTCTCCCTAGTAAAACCACTATGAAGGACTTGTTTTGTGGGCAATCTTCCCAACCATACCACCAACAATTGTCTAAGACAAGAGACACTGAATAGTGCTGCAAAACCTTGATTCCAAGAAAATTCAGACAAAATTAGACAACTGGGAAGGCTCCAGACCCATATACTGTTCATAGGAATGAGTTGAAAACATCTAAACACTAGGCCTGTTGAAGGAATTTTATTGGGTTTACTGCGATAAATCTTCTCTACAGGCACACAGAAAATACCTGTGGGGAAGAGAAGGCAGGTAGACACTGCCAGGGCTACTAGAAAACAAGTGCTTCTTCCCAGCTGAGGTCTGTAAGTGATCACCAAATGAGCAAAACCTCAAAGCTAGGCCATTACACTGGTATGTATCAATCTTTGGGATTAGCTAATGGAACTCTAGCTCTAACCCAATATTTGTAGCTGCTCCTTGGCTGGTCAACTTACACAGGTGTGGCTCTTTTCCTAAGACTCTCTAGACCTTTGGCCTATTTTCTAAATCCACATTTTGACCCCTAGCTTGGTTTCTAGTTTTACAACCACAGCCCTAACCATGAGGTTAGACTAGCTTCACCCTAATCCCCTTGCAGTGCTCAGTCCTTCCCCTGACACTGCCAAACTATCTCTGACAAGTGATATTGCACTTCAAGGGCTTAATATTTCCAAAGCAAAAATATCAGCACTATCATTAAAATATTTCCTTGGCAGGAATCTATCCTGCCCTGCTAAAGTAAAATACTCTACAAGGCTGTCAATAGATTCAGAGCATCTTCCAGGACAAAACTTAAAACACTCGCTGACAACTGCAACAAAGCACGTCTTCAGTTACCAAGCAGCGCTCCCTCCTTCCTCAGTTTGAATAGGTAAATTACCAAAGAGAATATCTTGTTCTCTGCAAAATACACACCTGATACACAGGCTGTATGATAGGCTAAGGGGAAAATTTTTGTGGCAGTCACTTATTAAAATACTGCCAGCACATTACAGCTTGGGACACATGCACCTGCATGTTCTAAAGTCACAACCCTCCCTATTCTTCCCCCCACTCCCCCAAGTGCCCTGAACTTCCAAAGACAGAATATTACCATTGCTTGAGGTTTAAAAAAAAAAATCTGGATTTTTGGGGTTCTTTTATTTGCATTTAAATGATATAATAAATGGCATGTTCTCAGCTATAACGATGAGCTAAATAGGGAGTAGAAATTATTATAATAAGCAGACTCACTACAAGAGTACAATATGGATCCCATATATCAAATTATAATTTAAATACAATTTTACAGTAAGTAGCAAAACCAACAGAAAGAGAACATACAAATCAAAAAGAGTTGTAGGGTTCCCTTAGAATCAGTGCTAAAAGATTTTCCAAATTAAATCACTCGTGAAGGAACGTTCATTCTAGGTCTCAAGCCTTCAGCGGGCTTAAAACAACTGAACAAATTAGAGGATATAAACAGGATTTTAATATTTCATTTTTGTTAAAAACCAGAGTTGCATTTATGTTAAACATCATCTGTAAATCCTACCCTTTCTCCTTATCTTGATACAAGTATCAAAAAATTACAATGTTTGTGTTAAGCCCCTTCCAAGATTACCAAATAGGATTTTAAAGGCTGTACAAACAATATTAAAATATATATGAGAAAAAGAAGCCTGAGGCAAGGGGAAAAAAACTCATCTACTGTACCAGAAGAAGCAAGCATTGTTAAAGTGATGCAATAACATTTTTATTGCTAGAATGGATCAGGAAATATGTGGGGGTGAGGTGGGGAGGGGGGTTAAAGGTGTTGGCAAATTGTGTTTTTAACCTAAACAAAAAGGTTTAGCCTACCAGTGACCAGATTTTTAAGGCTCTGTGCACCACTTTGGCTATAGTATCTTATTTTTATTTTATTTTTTTTAGCCACATGAACATTAAAGGAATTTATTATAAAAAGGCCAACCCATGACTAGGGGAAAAAAACTTTTGCACAGTTCTTTGAACAGTACACAATTCTTCTGCTAGCTATGATAAGCCAAGGAGTTAAATTCATCATCACTTAACAGTGCATTAAAGTTATTTTTACTAAGGAACACAAAAAAAAAAATCCATTTCTTCCCTTACTGTAAGTTTGGGGCAATATATTGTTTATGGAAAAAATGTAGCTTGGCTACATGGTTCACATGGAATCTAAGAAGCAAAAAAAAATTACCAGTTGGCAGATTCACATTCACATGTGGCCAATTTGTTTATCTAATGCAAAGACGGTCAAATGTTACATGTGGGCTGAGTGCCTCATAGAGCTCTATCAGGAGGTCTGTGCCTATCCCCAGAATCCTCATTTTTTTATTCTAACTAAACAAACAGCAAATCTTGAAATGCCAACAATGAGAATACTTGCCATTAATTCAGTAAATATTTGTTCAGTTCCAAATATTTAAATCACAATGATCATACACTTGGAAGAAGCTCATCATTAAAAGATGGAGATTGCTGCAATTTTGAATATTTAATGCCATTTAAAATGTGGACCTCAGGTTCCTGATGATCAGTTAAACAGTCTCATGTAACTGCAAGCCAATAAAAAAAGGCACAGGTTTCTAAGTGGTTTAAGTGCATCATACTTGTAATTATTAGTATCCAGCACAAAAAGGTGTAACCTGGCATGTTCAGAGTTTGAACAGAAGCAGCAAACCTGATCTAAAGTCATTAATGTAAACTGAGTAGCATTAAACTACCCTCATCCAGTAGAAGCATGGAATTGCACACAAAGTAGACTCCTTCATATAGCAGACTCATTTATAGACTCAAAATGTTTACAACTATACCCAAACCTTTGGTAATTATTTTTTTTGTTATTTTGTTTCTTTTGTCTTGGAGCAGAGAGCAGGACCTAGATACTGTTTTACAGCAGCCACTACAGAAGCAGCCTAGAGAGTATTGTAATTATGCTAAGGCAGCCATGGATATGGTCCCTGAAACCAAATGGAGCAAGTTTTGACCTGCAGTTGATGACAGTAAATCAGAACAAACAGAATTGCCCCTAAAACCCAGCTGAGATCAGGTCTTCATTTAGTTAATGCTGTACAAAGATGACCATGGCATTATATCTTGTACTCTAAAAAAAAAAAGCAGAGATTGACAATGCATGAAAGAAATTAGGTATGATGCCAGTTGAACAGATAAGCACCTGGGACAAAGAAAAACTAAGGCACTTACCAAAAGTGGCAGGAAAAAAGTGAGACCATCTCTCAAGTCTCCACTCAGTGCCTCAACATCTAGAGCAGCATTTCTGAACCCATAGGTCACAAAGCAGAAATGGGTCACAAGAACATTGTAAAGGGTCATGGGGAGGTCCCAGGGAATCATGTGGTTTCCCTGTGCAGGCTGCAACATTGGCAGCCTGCATGGAACAGGCATGCAGCCGGGTGCGTGGTGAGTATGCAATGTTGTGAGAGCAAACCCGGGAGCCAGAAAGGGAAGGAGAGAGGGAGGGGTTCAGATGCAGCAGCCTGAAATGGGGCAGGAGGGAGAGACTGTGGGTTGGGAAGAAATGCTTGTGGGTCAGGGCAAGCTGATAATTATGCTAATGGGTCCTGGTGTGAAAAAAGGTTGAGAATCACTGATCTAGAGCATCCTTCATCTGTTTAGATTTAGCTATATTGTTCTCTTAACAGGAAAAGATGACTAGGTGGATGCCTAGATGACTAGTAATAGAATACAGAACTTATCACTCCCACCATCAGTTTGAATGAGAGTCATGTTTCCTGGGTTATAATGACTAGTAATTGCTGTAGACGCTTGTTTGTTAGGAACTGCAATGAGACCACCAAGGTTATTTCACAACAGGCCATCATGGCAGCTCAGTGGTCTATGTGACAAGAGCAGGTCATCAGATTGCAGTTTCTAGCTAACAATTCCATACATCAATAACCTACCATCATAATTAGCACTTGTAGGAAATCCCTGTTGGCAATTTCAGCAGAGGTGCTGTGGATATAAAAAGCATAGAAAATGAACAGTGATCCCTCTAGAACTATGAAAAAGCTGCAGCTGGTTGAAGCCAGACAACTTTACTGTAGAGGGCAAGCATCTCTCAAGACCTGTATCTTCACTCAGAACAAAAAAGGACAAAAAGAATTAGCATTTTAATTTCAAGAGAAGCATGCATCACACTGACATAGTAAGTATGGCCACCAAGGCCATTTAAATAATAAAAAAAATGATTTTTTAAAAAGGAAAAATGTAAACTGAAGCTTGTTTGTTTAGCCCAAGAGTGACCTCAATCATAACACCACATTAATTTTCAGCACTTGCTTCTCATTATTACTTGCTAATTTTAGTTCTTCCTCATGCTGGTGCTGGCATCCGAGTACTGAGTGTAGCAGGATGGAGTCCTGGGTCACCATGCACTCCCCTAGGGACCACTTTAGTACTGTGCCAAGCGTTCTCTAAGCACCCTCTGAATCTCACCCGCCACGTCTTTGATGTTATGTATTTATTGTAGGGAAGCTGCCCTTCGTTCCCTTGGCTAAGATTTCCCGCTATGTGCCGGACCCGCCTCAGTCTCTCTGGCACTTGGGTGCTCTACAGCCCTGCCTCGCTCTGCATCCTGTTGACGCTCTGTCCCTTCAGAGAGCCCAAGTGAGACGAGACTGTGAAGTCCCACCTCACGCTGCCCCTCATGGTGCTCAAACGGTCACTGTCCCTCTCTCTAGGGCTTCTCGCTCACCCCGAGCCTCACTGGCACTCAGGTTCCCTATGCCCCCTTGTTCTGCCTTCTGGGGTACTCGGGGTCAGCCCTCTCCCAATACTGCACCTTTGCCTTGGCACTCGGGGATGATGCCTCCCCCTCTGCTGTGCCCTTATGGACGCTCTGAGTCAATGCCCTCCCTGCACTGTCCTTTCTGGCAGTCTGGGAGGCACACTCCCTCTGCTGCACCCTTTTTGGCTTCATGGTCACAGCCCACTCCCTCTGGAGCTTCTCAGCAGTGCTGCCCACTCTCTCTGCGGCTGGGGTCCACACTCTAACATGGTTTCCTTATGAGGCCTCCTCCATCCCTATAGCCTTGCCCGAACCTCTGGTCTAACAACAACCAAAACACAAGCCAAATTTCTTACCTTGCCAGCCAGCAAAATATACATACCCATTCCTATTTGGCCTTAGCTAGTGAGACCCCTGGCAGACATTAAAATAATGGCACAACTGGTATCTGAGCAATTTTAGGCCCCATCCCAACAATTGTGTTCTGTCATGCCACTTGTGCATGGCAAGACCATGGTGTTTGTGATGAAGCATTGAATACCCCAGATCCCCAATGTAGGACTGAAATGGGACCCCAGGATTCCCCCAGCCCAGTCCCACTGATCAGGCTGTGGACAGCTGTATCCCAGACCCTGGGTCTGCTCAGTTCAGCATCAGGATCAGGGTTCAAACCCTGGGATTAGGCAAACCCTGGTCTCCCATAAGTGAGCAACTATGACTGGTTCAGCCCTGGATCTGGGATTCATTCAGTTTAAGGTGCCATATAAACCACGTTTGATGTTCTACATTGTATGTGGATTGTCTTTGGGACTGGTTTGCCATTTTATGACTATAAATTGTGAGCTTTCATCAGCTATTGCAAGCATTCACCAGCTCCTTTTCGGGAAACAGCAAAGCATTTAAGTACTGAATTCTTTTTATCTACTTCTGCTGGGGCTATTCTAGGGAAAGAGACTTTCATAGGCATCACAGCAAGTAAGGAGAGGACAGTGGTAATCACTGAGAAGAAAGTTAACAGTTATACATAGGAGTCGATGGGATTTCAGTTCTCCCTGCCCTCCCCACCCCCCCCATGAACAATGAAATATTTTTTTCATTTTGCTCACTGATTAATTTAAATGTCAAATTACCATGTTTCTTTTTTAAAAATTGAAAATTTAGAATACAGCAAAAAAATAAGAAAATATCACTAACTTTTAACTTAAAGAAGTATATTAAACGGGTAGATTCATTATTGGACACTGCAATAAACAATGAACATATACAAATCATAAATTTTTAAAAAAATAAGTTTTAATTACTTTTTATGTACTACTTGCCACTTTACAAAATGATGCTGATATTACAAACAAAGTATGACTTCTGTGCTAGGAACAGAGGTAAAATGGGACCCAGCTAGGGAAACTCTTTGCTTATACCCTTGCCCCATGACTCAAATACTGTAAAGACTCCTCCACAAACTGCTCCAAAAGTAGAAGGACCCTATTGCTGTTTTTTCCTCCTGCCTGACTCTGCACTGTAGTCAAAAGAATGCAGAGAGGAACCAGCTTGACACTCCTCCTGGTATAAACAGCTACAGAAGCGAAGACAGCTACAGAGAAAGGTGGGCAGCCTACCAAGAACCAGCTTAGCTCAAGGTCCGTCACCTGAATTCAGAACTGAGGCAGTGCAGACCAATGGACAGGGTATTCAGGAGGCCAGGATTGTATTCCTGGCTCTACTTCTGGCCTTCAGAGTAGCTTAGAGTAGATCACTTTACCTCCCTGCCCTTCAGTAATCCTGTGATTAAATGTGGAAAATACTACTGATATCCCTTGTGAAGCACTTTAAGATCTCATGAAAAGTGACAAGTGAAAGCTAATTATTATTAACTTTGCAGGAGAGATCCACTATACACACCCTAGGGACCTGAGAACCCAGGTGGTGCCACCCTGCCTGTCACCAGGTGGACTTAGGGGGTGGGGGGAAGGAACCCAAGGGAGCAGCTGTGGAAACAGCCAAAGCCCTTGGATATTCAAAGAACTCTGTGCAGTTGTGAGTGGACTTTCTCCATCTCACATTATTTGGCTGTTTATTCCAGCCTTCTCATAGTTTCATAGTAGTTTCATAGTAGGTAGGGTCGGAAGGGACCTGAGCAGATCATCAAGTCCGACGCCCTGCCGTGGGCACGAAAGAATGCTGGGGTCAAATGACCCTGGCTAGGTGATTATCTAGCCTCCTTTTGAAGACCCCCATGGTAGAAGCCATCACCACTTCCCTTGGAAGTTGACTCCAGATCCTGGCCGCCCTGACTGTGAAATAGTGCCTCCTGACATCTAGCCTGAATTTACTCCCAGTCAACTTGTGGCCATTATTCCTAGCTGCTCCTGGTAGTGCTTGTGGGAACAGGGACTCTCCCTATCCATTCTGCTGTCACAATGTCTTTACTTCAACATATTCCAAACCAGCCCCTTTAAACCACTACTTAGGATCATCTTGGGTTCAAAATTTAACTTAAATGGACACACAAAATACAGGAAATATAAGTTACACAACATCTCCTCCCCTTATACTCTCTTTTACTTAGAGGACAGAGGAGGTACCATTCTCTCTCTCTCTCTCTTTCTCTCCTCCCCTCCCAATTAAACAGATTGACAATTATCTTGCTATTTTTTCCATCCATCTCCTTGAACAAGTCTCCTGTTCAGCACCACTCTTATCCTTCACTTGTCCATCATTTCTCTTTTTTCCCCCCATTGCAGTCACACACCCACACACAGTTTTGTGCAACTCACGCTCATAAAACGGCAGTCCCTCAAATTTCTAATTTCCTAAAACACCCCCTTCCCTGCTGCCCTGACCAGTCCATTCCCAGCACCTTCATATTCTCTTGTCCTCTCCCATGCCTTCACACAATGTGAAGGGACCACAATCTTTCCTGACAGCATCCCAGCTACTCTGCCATCTCCCAACTTTTCCCAATCTTTGTTGAAGAAAGTTTCACTCTACTCTTTAGACAGACAAGGTTCAGACCAATAAAGCTACAACCTAAACCCCAGTCTACTCCTTAAAAGTTTGACATTGTTATGTTGTGATAACACTTAAAACTGCCTAAATACAGTCAGACTCTCATAAATATTATGGCAGTAGGTAACACCATAGAGACAGCTGACTGAGTTTAACAATGCCCCTGGCTTCCTGTTGCTTGGTCAGGGGTTCTCCACCATCAAGACGGGGAAGACGAGGTCAGAGGAAGCCTTGGGCTGCCAAATGAAGCAACACCCACAAATACAGCCCAGCCTAAACTGACGAGTGCAATATATACACAGGTAACAACGGGGGCCAGGGCAATGCTGTGATTAGGGGGCCAGTGCACACATCCTCAGGAGGCCTCAAATGCCTCTACACAAACGCTCATAGTATGGGAAACAAGCAAGAGGAACTTACCCTTTTGCTAGCTGACACCAACCCAGACATAGTGGGGCTCACTGAAACGCGACTGGACAGTAAATATCAAGGGCTATTGGAGGGATAAGACAGGGAAGAAAGGTGAGGGGCGTGATGCTCTACATTAAGAAGGAATACACATCCTCGTCAATTAGCAAAGAATCAGAGGAGGGACACTCTGAAGTGCTCTGGGTTAGAATACAAGGCAGTTGAGGGGGAAGAGATTTAACAGTGGGGGTCTACTACAGACCACCCAACCAAGGGGAAGAGCTAGACCAGGAATTCACCAAGTCAGCTCCCAGAGGTAGTTAGGTCAAAGGACGTGGTGGTCATCATGGGTGACCTGAATTTTCCAGACATCTGCTGGAAAGAGCAGTCAGCCGGGTCTGACCACTCATGTAGGTTCCTAGCCAAAATGCAGGACCTCCATCTAACCCAGGAGATGCACAGCCCCACCAGGGGAGACGTCTTGTTGGACCTAGTGCTGGCCACCGGCGACAACTTGGTGAGGGGGCTGTGGGTGCTCAACCACCTGGGCGATGGCGATCATCGCCTGCTGGAATTCACCATTCAGCGCAAGATGGCAAAGGCCTGCAGCAAGGCAGCAGCCCTAGATTTCAGGAGGGCGAACTTCAATCAGCTAAAGAAAATAGTCGGGGAAGCACTGAGGTCCCAGAGGGAGCCAGGTGTCCAAGAAGAGTGGTTGCTCCTTAAGGAGACGATCCTCCAAGCCCAAAGGGAGGTAATCCATACACGGATCAAAGGGGGCAGAAGGGCGCAAAAGCCCCCATGGCTCACCAAAAGCATCTGGGAATATCTTCTAGCTAAAAGGGAGGCGTACACCCAATGGAAGGGAAGGGCCATAACCAGGGAGGATTATTCTGCGGTTGCTCGGGAATGCAGGGAGGCAGTCAGGAAGGCCAAGGTGGAGATGCAACTGGGACTAGCTACCCAGATCAAGGACAACAAGAAGTCCTTTTTTAAATACACAGAGGGCACAAAGAAGGTTCCGGGTAACGTGGGGCCCCTGCAGGACACACTAGGAAATATGGTTGTCACACCAGATGACAAAGCTAACATATTTAACAATTTCTTTGCCTCCATTTTCCTGAGCAGGGACCGGAACAGCCACAACCCCTCTGGGCCCTGCTTAGACCCCAGGGGAGGCGCATCTAGGCCAAGGGTTAGTGAGGAACTAGTTAGAGAACTTCTGGAGGGACTGGATGATCAAATCAGCTGGTCTGGATGATCTCCACCCTAGAGTACTGAGGGAATTATCTGAGGTCACTGAGGGACCCCTGGCATGGCTTTACGAGAACTCATGGTGCTCTGGTGTGGTGCCAGAGGACTGGAAGAGGGCCAATGTGGTTCCCATCTTCAAAAAAGGGAGGAAGGAGGACC
>NW_017728918.1:56715911-56724958 GCF_001723895.1 Crocodylus porosus | reverse complement strand
CCTGTTACAAACTAGTCAGAGGGGACCAGCAGGCATTGGGGGAGTCCCTGTTCCCCCAAACACTACTAGGAGTGACTAAGAATAATGGTCACAAGCTGGCAGAGGGGAGATTTAGGCTAGATATCAGGAGGCGCTACTTCACTGTCAGGGTGGCTAGGATCTGGAACCAACTTCCAAGAGAAGTGTTGCTGGCTCCCACCCTGGGGGTTTTTAAGAGGAAGCTAGATGAACACCTTGCTGGGGTCGTTTGACCGCAGTACTCTTTCCTGCCATGGCAGGGGGTCGGACTCGATCATCTGCTCAGGTCTCTTCCGACCCTACAAACTATGAAAATAAGATACTTTTCATGGAGTATAAGGGTTAGAGTTGCTTCCTGCTGCTATTTCAAAAACTGCCATGTACTACTATAAGTCTGAAAAAAGACCTCCTCACAGAGAACAATACACAGAAAGACAGTGATCTCAACAACCACAGGATGGAAAAACCAGAAACAAAGGACAACACTGAAAATCGGTAGTACCTAAATCCATATACAAGGACCTACCTAATGGCCAGAATTCCAAACCATACTGAGCACCTGCTCTTCCCAATTAGTTAAGACTTCAGCGACAGAAATATGCCCATATTTTCAGTAAGTTATTTTCCATTGTAAACATCTCAAAACACACAACTTTTAAGATGTGACTGTTCAATTACTTAGCAGCCACCATCCATATACCCCAAGGGTCATAGCCTCCCCTCACCTCCCCAGCTGCAAGCTCCCACAGCACAAGACAGGCAGGCAGCTCCTCTCCCACTGCTGCACCCCCACCAGCCTATTTGTCTGTGGGCTCCCCCAGCACTGCAGGTTGGGCTGGGCTGTGCTGCACTGCCCTGCCCTGCCGCACAGCTAGGATAAGGGAAGGAAGGAAGGAAAAGCCAGAGAAGGAAGGTGCGCCTGAAAACTGCAGATGCAGTAGCAGCCAGAACAATGAGGAGAATGGCAGCCGGGGAGGTCCTGGGCCACAGATTAACCCAGGGTTGGGCAGTTGTTTCAGCTGGAGAGTAGCTTAATGAGTTTTGGTGAGCTGTCAAGGGCCTGTAACAGAGAGCCCAGGCTCTCTCTTACTTTGAGATGAGGTAGCCCAGCCAGGAAGCACTGCAGGGCAGGCAGGTGCAGCAGCTGCCAGTCACCAAGGGCAACAGGGCAAAGAGAGGCAGTCAGCAGACACCTGCAAGCAGTCAGCTGACTTGATGCAGACAGGGTCCTGGGAGCACATAAGCCCAAGACTGGGGCTGGAAAAGAAGAAGTCTCTCTGTGGCTGCCACAGGGGAAGGAGCTCCTTCCCAGGGGAGTCACCCAGCTGCTGGGCTGACCATTTTGCTGCCTACAAAAAATGGGAGGCTCAGGGAACTTGAGATACCCTGACAGGGAGGCATGCTACATTAGGGGTAAAGGTTTACCCTCTTAAAGTGACAGAGGCTGCTACTTTGTTTTTTAGGTTATAGCTCAGGGGCTTATGATTTACATTACTGTTTCTATTGGTGCTTTAGGATGAGGCCAGAATGGGAGGTATGGAAGTCTCATTAGTGTCCAGGGGATACTTGACTGCTTTGAGCCCTGCCAGGGACAGGCTTAATCCCCCAGGGACCATAGGCCTGGCACCAGAGAGAGCAGAGCCACACAGGGGCCAGGGGTCCAGCAGACAGTGGGCAGGGGCCTCATGATGGAAAGGACAAACAAAGCTAGAATCTCAAAGCCAGGTCCCATTCAGTGGGCCCATGCTAGAAGGCCTAGCAAGATTAAAGGGGCAAAGGCTGAGGAGGCTGAAGCCCCACAAAGAGAACAACACTTCTATAACACCTGTGAGGCATGGGGTGTGGCACATAGGAGGATTTGGAGCCACCCATTTAGCCCTTAAGGCTTTAAGGTGCCTTGCTGGTCACAGCTGACTACAGAGGCTCAGCCAGGGACCTGGGACCAGTGGGACTGAGGCCTAGCGAAGGGCTGTTGTCAGCCTTCCTATAAATATCATCAAGGTGTGACAGATGACACAGGAAGGCTCCGTAGGGATGGAGCAGGGCATGGTACAGTGCCACCAGGGGGCATCGTGACCACCCCTGGGATCCTGATGTGTTACAGGGCTGCAACGGTAGCTGTGCCCCCTGGTTGCCAATTTGCAACTGGAAGCCCCTCCCCCTAGCCCCTGACCTTTGCCATCAGAAGTCCCTCCCCTTGCCCCTACCAGTACTCCTTTTGGGGGGATTGCCATCTTGGAACCAGATAAAACCAAATTGTGTAGTAAAAGTAGAACATCTACTATAACGTATTTTAATTTTATTTCCAAAAATATTTTGATCCTGATACATGTGTATTTGTATAGTGTATATAGAAGTGAATGCATAATAGCTCAAAATAGTCTTAGTCTTGTATATTAAAATAATATACAAACTCTTATATATAAAAATAATGGGGAGGTTGGGGGGCACAGGGTGTGGGTGTGTGGAGTGTGGGGGGGTATGGGAACACCCCAGATGCCCCCCCCATTGCTCAAAGCCCCCAGGAGTGGCAGCAGCAGCAGGCAGTGGGAGCCTTGGGGTGCTCATGGCCTACACAGGCAGACACCCAGCAGCACACAGCTCCAGCCAGTTCTAGGATCTGCATGTGGGAGCAAGGAGCCGAGCCAAGCCAGCCCAGCTCTTATCACGCAAAGGCTTAAGTGCAGCTCCTGGGACTTGCACACCACTGGGAGGAAGTCCTACATAATGGAACTAGCTGTCTTCCCCACCCCCTGCCACCATGTGCAGCTCCCAGGACTCCACTGGGAAACAAGGAGCAGGGTTCACTGCCACTTCCAACTGAGTCCCAGGAGGCACACATGGGGGCAGAGAGTGGGGAAGGCAGCCAGCTCCATTGCATACGACTTCCTGCTGGTGGTGCACGAATTCCAGAAGCTGTACGTGAGGCCCACATGAGAGGCAGGCTGGCCTGGCTCCACTCCTTGCCACCACATGTAGCTTCTGGAACTGGCTGGAACCATGTACTGCCAGGTGGGTGCACCTGCATGGGCAATGAGCTGCTGCTGGTAGCAGGGGCTGTGCGCCATAGGGAACATATGGGGGAGGGGGTCCCCACACACCCTACCATCCCTCACACCCCACAAATTTCATACACCCACACCCTGCCCACCTGTGCTCTGCACTGCCACTGCCTTGCTGGGCACAAGCCCTAGGCTTCATGCTCCCACCAGCCTCATGCTCTGTGCTCCTGCCCAGCTGCACCTTCCCTACCTGCTGCCCAAAGTGAATGCTACAGCTGGGACATGACAAGGAGCTGCTGGAGGCTGGGGAGGCCAAGTAGGTCCCTGGGGGCTACAGCAGTGGCCCTGTCTGGAAGCTGTGCATGCTGGCCACAGCCCTCCCACACGAGGGTGGAAGTGAAGCATGTTGGATGGGCGGGGTACAATCAATGGGTGCCCATAGACTGGATAAAATCACCTCGTGGGCCAGATCTGGCCTGTGGGTCATATTTGCCTACCCCTAGATTAACCTGTCAGGGTACCAGTTAGACAACCCTGATTACAGACTGGCAAGTGGGTTAAATACAGAAACTTAAAAAGCTTGAGGCAGAATTGATTCAATTTGCAGGTTAGTTTAAGTTGCGTAGACTGAACCGATAAGCAAGTGAACAGATATTTACTTTTGATTCTGCTGCAGTGGCCCACACCAAAAGCCGGGGGAGGGTACAGGACACTAGAGCACAGCCCCCTGCTTGCCTGGAACTGACAGCTTGGGCCAAGGCTAGGCCACCCACCCAGCAAGAGGGGAGGAGGGGAAGAAGGGGAAAAGTTTGTGGGGGAGGTGCAAAGCATCCTGGGATGCTGGGAGACTGTAAGTTAACTTGAGTCTAGAGAGCACCTGGGACAGAAGTTCCATAGAGTAGTTTAACATAAATCAGTTAAGTCTGATACTACATCCATCCAGGTTTATTTTAAACCACTTTTGGCCACTGTAAAGCAGTTTTTGTGCACTGATCTTGTTGTGTTACAGATTTGAACCGCTTTCCAATCACTTATACTGGTTTATATGTAATTTCTGTTCCTAGTCCTAGAGTCCACAGATTTGCCTGGCCGATGTGAAAGTCTTCTCTGCTATTGTTAACTGAGTAAGTATGGATAAAGGTATGCATGCTACAATTGCACCTCTAAATGCAGTGTAGACATTCCTTTAGTCATCATTTAGCAGTATGTGTACTCTGTACTTCAACTGTTTGATCATCATATAGTTGGTCCTATTAGTAACATAGTTTACAAAATGAAACATAGAGAGACACTGCAAATGCTTTTCTGTTTGCTTACGTTTTATAGGAAGCTCAGTTTTAAATGTTAACATTTAAACAGTTTTAACTTGTTAACGAGTGTATAAAATGCCTTTTTTCAGCCCAGTTCCATCTCTACAAGATATCATTTTACAGCGGACTGATTCACAGTGATTATGATTGAAAGGTGGGAGGGCAGGGATAGAGAAATAATTAATCTGTTCCTGAAATGAGTGGAGACAGAAAGTTTGCACACTAAATACAATATTCCCAGGTCTGAGAACTGACAACCTGAAAAAATTGGAAGCTATATAAAATACAGATCTTTTTGGTGGGGAGGAAGCACACTTTATAGGAAAATACTCAGTTTGCCCACAATTTTTCATGCCTGAGAAGACAAATATGCATTGCTATCAACTGGGTTAATTTTCAACTCTGAAACTATATCAGAAAGCATAACTCCATTATAAAATACCATTCAAAGATGCTCCTAAAGTGATAATATTAAAAATATTAAAGGATTTAAATATTTTTTTTTTCAGAACTTTTTATTCCTCAGAAAAGGTACAAGGTTAGAAGTCATGGGGGCTGTGAGGGCTTTTATACACATACTTTTTTGTCCCACGATGTGCCAGAGATCCGTCACTTCGATTAATCGAGTCTGCTCTGCATACAAGCTAATGCGTGCTGTGCTGTGTCTCATGCAGTTGTACAAGCAGTGAAATGTGCATCAAGAAAACAGCGGTGGTGTGCTTTTGAACTAAAGCACCTTCTATGTGTTTTAGTTCAAAAGTGCACTCCCACCATTTTCTCAGCACCAACACACATTTCGCCTCTTATACAACTGCAAGCATTGCAGCACTGGGCACTTATACATGCTGCAGCACTTGCATGTGTAAAAATGCCCTGAGGTTCTAAGCATCCATCGGCAGTGCACAAATGTTCAGAACCTCAAAGGAGGGAACCGCTGCAGCCTGGACGTCTTGATTTGTATACAGAATGGTAATATGACAACAATACTTCCCCACACTCCCAGTGAAACGTAATATGAACCTGAAGAGGACCCCTAGGAGAGAAATATTATTACTTTATTGAGTCCTTGGTCTATGACAAGATGGCAATATGTAAAAATGGCATTTATTTATTCATTGCAAAGCATACACAGGTCTACTGTAGTAATTTAACAAATATTTCAAACAAATGAGTCCATTAAAAGCAAGAAAGTGCTGCCGTACTCATCCAGGAATTAGTATACCCCTCAAGTAAAAGTCTGTAAAATGAGATGAACCTAGACCTATGTCCTACATATTTCAGCTCCAACCATCTTTTTGAGCAAATCCAAGGACGTTTCTTTGAGACTTCTTTTGCACATGTCCTATCTTATGAGTCTGAAGATTGCAACCTGTATGTCATAGCTTACCACAATTTTTGTTGTAATATATATAAGGAGAAAGGGAGTGTATCAGCTAAACAGCATGCAGGCTACATGATCCATCTTGAAACTTTAAATTGCACTCAAAATGGACAAGAAGTCCATGCAGCTGACAAAGAAAAGGTGTAATATGTTCCCTGGAGCCATATACCACTCCAGTTTAAACTGCCATAGATTCATAGATGTTAGGGTCAGAAGGGACCTCAATAGATCATCAAGTCTGACCCCCTGCATAGACAGGAAAGAGTACTGGATTCAGAAGACCTCAGCCAGATGCTCATCCAACCTCCTCTTGAAGACCCCCAGGATAGGGAGAGCACCACCTCCCTTGGGAGCCCATTCCAGATTTTGGCCATTAACTGTGAAGAAGTTCCTCCGAATGTCCAGTCTAAATCTGCTCTCTGCTAGCTTATGGCCATTATTTCTTGTGACCCTCAGGGGCGCCTTGGTGAGCAGAGCCTCACCAATTCCCTTCTGCACCCCCATGATGAATTTATAGGCAGCCTCTCAACCTTCTCTTGCAGAGGTTGAAGAGGTCCAGGTGCCCTAGCCTCTCCTCGTAGGGCTTGGCCTGCAAGCCCTTAACGATACGAGTGGCCCTTCTCTGGACCCTCTCCAGGTTATCCACATCCTGAAGTTTGGCACCCAAAACTGGACACAGTATTCCAACTGCTGTCTGGCCAGTGTCCAATAGAGGGGAAGAGTCCTCCTTGGTTTTGTTTGTCATACATCTGCTGATGCATGATAAAGTGCAGCTAGCTTTTCTGATGAGTTCATCACACTGACGACTCATGTTTATCTTGGAGTCCACTAGGACTCCAAGATCCCTTTCTGCTTCTGTTCTTCCTATGCAGTAGGTGTGCTGGATATTTTTCCTCCCTAGGTGCAGCACTTTGCATTTCTTCTTGTTAAACTGCATTCTATTGTTTTCTGCCCATTTGTCCAACCTGTCCGGGTCTGCCTGTAGTTGTTCCCTGCCCTCCGGTGTGTCCACTTCTCCCCAGAGTTTTGTATCATCTGCAAACTTGGACAGAGTACACTTCACTCCCTCATCCAAGTCACTGATGAAGACATTGAAGAGTACTGGTCGAAAGATCGAGCCCTGTGGGACCCCACTACCCACTTCCTTCCAGGTTGATACCGACCCATCCACTACCACTCTCTGGGTATGACCCTCTAGCCAATTTGCCACCCACCTGACTGTGTAATCATCCAAGTCACAGCCTCTTAACTTCTTCACCAGTATGGGGTGGGTTACCATATCGAAGGCCTTCCTGAAGTCTAAGTAAATGATATCAACCCCTACTCCTGTGTCCAGGTGTTTCGTAACCTGGTCATAAAAAGAGACTAGATTAGTCAGGCACGATCTACCTGCTACAAACCCATGCTGGTTTCCCCTCAGCATAATTTTTCCTGCTGGGCTGTCACATATATGAGACTTAACAATCTTTTCAAAGACTTTGCCAAGGATGGAGGTGAGACTGACTGGTCTGTAGTTTCCTGAATCCTCCTTCCTCCCCTTCTTGAAAATAGGGACCACATTGGCCCTTTTCCAGTCCTCCGGGACCTATCCCGTGTGCCACGAGTGCTCAAATATTCTTGCCAGTGGCTGTGCAATGACGTCAGCCAATATGCTTTTAAATGTAACCCTGTGTAGAACAGGTTGCAATACTCCCATCTGAAGATGACCTAGACTGCATCCTCTAAGCTGCATAGGTTGAACTAATAGCCAACTGAACTGACATTCAGTTTTCAATTAGGAAATGGCAGAGGGAGCCCTGCACTGACCCAAGGCACTACAACACATCTCCCAACCTGTTAGCCATCGTCAGCCCAGCCAAATGTCCCCAAACCCTTATTGTCGCCCCACAGGGGGTCAAGGAGCTCCCTGTCTAGGTGCTGGCCCACCTTGGGGGAGACTCCCCCTCAGGAGGTTCCCAACCCCAAGCAGCCCTGGAGAGCTGAGTTCCCCCCATCCCCCTTCCCAGTTGCTGATTGCTTCAGCCACTGCCACAGAAGGGAGGGAGAAGGAGTCCTCCTGGCTGGGTCCCTGCCCATGCATCTCACCAAGGAACCCCCAACTTGGGGAACTTCCCCCCACCCCAGCCTAAGATCCCCCAGCCTTAGGCATCTCCAGGGAGCTGAGGGGAATTCTCCCCCTCTCAAACCCCCAAGCAGCTTGCCTTAGCCCCTGTGAGTCTCAGGGAGAGCCCAGGGAACAGAGGGAAATTCTTCCACTCCCCTGCACTAGTTTGGTCTCAGACTCAGAGCAGGTGAGACAAAACTGGCTGGAGATGAGCAAAAGAATTTCCTTCCACTCACTGACGCTGCCTGAGACCCGAAGGGGATAAGGCCAGCAGCTCTGGAGGTTAGGAGGGGAAGAATTCCCCTCAGCTCCCTGGGTGGAGGAAAGTGCCCCAAGGCCAGGGCTCTCCAGTGCCCCCATGCTGGGCTGCATGGGCAGGCACCTGGCCTGAAGGACTTCTTCTGCCTCCCTCCTGTGGCAGCCACTGAAGCAATCAGCATCTGGGAAGGGGGAGGGGAAAGGGCTGCCAAGGTTTGAAAAGCCTGCACTACAGGGGCTTTGCACCCCCTCCTCCCCCACATGCTGCTTATACCTTGGCTAAGGGTCTCTTGGGGTCTGTTCCCCTGCCCCCTAGTCCCTTTGGGCTGACGGACACAGGCAGGAAGCAAGTTAAGGAGTAGAAGGGCAAGGCAGTCGCTGCTCCACTAGAGCAGGCAGCATAGCCCAGAGTTTCAAAGCATCCTGGGATGCTAGGGGACTGAGTTAACCTGAACCCAGAAGGGACCTGGGACAGGAGTTCCATAAAGTGATTAGAATTAAATCACTTAGGTTTGATACTACATCCAACCAAGTTTATCTTAAACCAGTTTTGGCCATTTTGGCTAAGTACAGACAGTCAAAAATCCTGAGGTGGAATTGATTCAGTCTTTGCAGTTAGTCTAAGCTGCAAAGATTGAACCAATAAACAAATGAACAGACATTCACCGTTGATTCAGGAAATGCAGCCACATGCTTGCAGGGGTTCAAGCCAGAAGCTGTGGGTGCAAAAGCATGGCTATCTGGCTGTGGTTTCACTTCCTCTTCTTGCTGCCGCCAAGGCCTCTGGGATTTGCACCAGCAGGACTCTGCAAGGTTGCTCATTGCTTCCTCTTCCTGCTTCCAGGTGCTTCTGGGATTTCTAGTCCACAGTTCCAACCAGCACTAAGCAAGCCAGCAGGGCAGGGCAGCTCTGTTCTTAGGGGAAAGTGAGATTAACCCCCCTCTCTGGCCCTAGTCCACAGCTGGGGTTTGCC
>NW_017728918.1:56688833-56708328 GCF_001723895.1 Crocodylus porosus | reverse complement strand
TGGGGGTGTTTAAGAGGAGGTTAGATGAACATCTTGCTGGGGTCATTTGACCCCAGTATTCTTTCCTGCCATGGCAGAGGGTCGGACTAGATGATCTGCTCAGGTCCCTTCTGACCCTAGAAACTATGAAACTATGAAGCCCACCAGGGGTTGGAGGAATTACCACCACTGCAAGTCAACTGAGCACCCTTTGCAAATCCAGCAGGCTAAGCCACTTAAGGGAACCCACCCCTACCCTAGCCCCGGAATGATTGCTAGGGAAGGCAAGGGCCCCCAGTGGGACACTTACGTGCCTGTACACCAATGCCAGGAGTTGGGGGAATAAATAGGAACAAGTTCTCCTGCCAAACAAGACTGACTGTGACCTCATAGGGATAACGGAGACCTAGTGGGACTTCACCTATAACTGGGCCACAGGTATAGATGGCTATGTCCTGTGCAGAAGAGATTGTGCAGATAAAAGGGGTGGGGGTGTTGCTCTCTATGTCAAGGACAGCTACATGTCCCTGCAAATTGACATCGGCACCCAGGAAGGATGACTGGAATCCATCTGGGTTAAAATACACGGGGAACATGGCACAAGGGACGTCATAGTAGGAGTCTATTACAGACCTCCTAACCAGAAACAAGAGCGGGACCAGGAATTCACTGCTCTCAGTGCATGGTTGTCATGGGAGACTTTAACTACCCAGACATCTCATAGGAAGAGCACTTGGCCAAATCCAGTCGGTCCCAAAGCTTCCTCACATGCATGGGTGAGCTCTACCTGACTCAAGAAGTCTATGGGCTGACAAGAGGTAAAGCATTACTGGACCTGTTACTGGCCAAAGGGGATGACTTAATGACCTAAAAATCGATGGAAAGCTGGGTGATAGTGACCATGAACTGATCACCTTTACTATCCATCGCAAAGCTGGCAAGTCAGTCAACAATACAGAAGTCTTCAACATCAGGAAAGCTGACTCTGACAAGCTCAGGAAGCTTGCTGTTGAGGCCCTAAGGGACCATGACTCAACAGGAAGAGGAGTCCAAGAGGAGTGGCTGCTCCTCAAGGGAGTGATCCTGACAACACAAGGGATGGCCATCCCATCTCGGAGGAAGGGTAGCAAAAGGGCACAGCAACCCCCTTGGCTCAGCAGGGAACTTGAAAACCTGCTACGCCTAAAAAGAGAGACTTTTAAAGGACGGAAGTATGGTATTACCACCAAGCAGTTGTACTAAGATCCATACCTACAGGGAGCAGATCAGGAATTCCAAGGCTGCAACCGAGCTCCATCTGGCTTCACATATCAAGGACAACAAAAAGTCTTTTTTCAGATACACAGGGAGTCAGAAAAAAGCAAGGGTAACATTGGACCCCTGCTGAACCAAACAGGACAATATGCCCAAGAAAAGGCCAACCTGCTTAATGGGTATTTCATGTTGGTCTTTCATCAGCCCAATGGGACCACCCTGCCTAGCACGATGCAGGACAGCCAGGGTGAGGGCATATTTATACCCAGCATCAGTGTTGATCTAGTAAAGGATCACCTTGAGAAAGCTGGACAAGTCAGCTGGTCCTGACAGATTACACCCTAGAGTACTCAAGAAGCTGGCAGATGTCATAGCCCAACCATTGGCAAAATTATTCAAAAACTTGTGGTGCTCAGGTGAAGTAACAGAAGACTGGAAGAAGGCCAATATGGTACCCATCTTCAAGAAAGGGCAGAAAGTAGATCCCGGGAATTACAGACCAATCAGCTTGACCCCAATCCCCAGTAAGATTCTGGAGGAAATTATCAGAGACCCTTCTTGATATGCTGGCTGAGGGCAGCACCCTGAGGGACAGCCAGCACGGGTTTGTCACGTGTCGGTGTTGCCTGACCAATCTCATCTCCTTCTATGACCAGGTGACTTATCACCTGGACAAGGGAGAAGAGATTGACATCATATATCTAGACTTGAAAAAAGGCTTTGACCTGGTGTCCCATGACCTTCTCATGGAAGAATTGACCAACTGTGGCCTCAGCTACACCACAGTCCAATGGCTGGGAAATTAGTTCCAAGGTCAGACCCAGAGAGTAGTGGTCAATGGTAACGAATCATTATGGTGCTCCGTGACCAGTGGTGTCCCCCAAGGCTCTGTCCTTGGACTAGTTCTCTTTAACATCTTGATCAACGATGTGGGCATTAGTGTCAGAAGCGCACTGGCCAAGTTCACCAATGACACTAAACTTTGGGGCATAGCGTCCACACCTGAGGACAGGCTGGTGATCCAGGCTGACTTGGATAAACTTAGTAAGTGGGCAGATACAAACCTGATAATGATCAATACTGATAAATGTAAGGTACTCCAAAATCGGGGGGAAAAAACCGGCAGCGTACTTATTGGCTCAGCAATGCTATACTTGCTAGCACCTCTGCTGAAAGAGACTTGGGGGTCATGATTGACCACAGGATAAACATGAATCACCAATGCAATGTTGCAGCTGGTAAAGCAAACAAAACTCTGACTTGCATCCATACATGCTTCTCAAGTAAATCTCAGGATGGCTTCCTCCCACTATCCTCAGCTTTGGTGAGGCCGCAGCTGGAGTACTGCATCCAATTCTGGGCTCTGCAATTCAAGAAGGACGTTGAGAAGCTTGAGAGAGTCCAGAGGAGAGCCACATGCATGATCGGAGAGCAAGAGAATAGGGCTTATGAAGAGAGGCTGAGAGCCATGGGACTCTTCAGTCTGGAAAACCGCAGACTCGGGGGGGACCTGTTGGCTGCTTATAAATACGTAAGGGGTGTGTCAGGATCTGGAAGAACATCCGTTCACCAGAGCACCCTAAGAAAAAACAAGGACTGTCCGTCATAAACTCCTCCAAGACTGTTTTAGGCTGGACATAAGAAAACATATCTTTACTGTCTGAGCCCCCATGACCTGGGATAGACTCTCTCCAGAAGTGGTGCAGGCACCTACTCTGGACTCTTTCAAGAAACGTTCGGATGCTTATCTTGCTGGGATCCTTTGACCCTAGATTACTTCCTGCTCCTGGGGCAAGGGGCTGGATTTGATAATCTTCAAGGTCCCTTCCAGCCCTAACATCTATGAAATCTATGAAAATCTATTTCGACAAGGCCCTGCTCTGAAGAAATGTGACCAATGTGAACAGAAGCAGGGTGTCTTTGACCATAAAAATTACTTGAAATTCCAGAAGCACTTAGAGGTTACAAAGCACCCCCAAATTGCAACCCTTTTGAACAGAAGTTAGACAAAATTAATATTGGTATTGTCCCTGCTTTCCACCTCAATATTTCTCCTCCAGTCAAGTATCATTATTATTTATATTATATTTAGAATAAGCCTCAAGCCATTCTTCCCAATCAACACTAAACCTTGTAAAACAAAGAAACATAGGGGCTGGATAGAGAGAGAGAGATCACACAAGCACAAAGTGTTATCTGCATATAACTGACATTCAAATTGACCTGAAATTACTACTGCTGGGGGGGGGTGTGTTTTTGGTTTTTGTTTTTTTTATATAGGCCATTGAAAACTCCTCAGATAGTGACAAGATGGATCACTAAAGATCAATGCAGGAAGCAAACTGGTGTGCAAATGTAAAAAGATCTGCTGTTCATTACCAGTTCCCTGAGTTTCCCACTACTTCCACTTATTTTGACCCTTATCTGAATTAGTTTTCCACATATTTTTTAAATGTTTTTGATCTGAAAATTGGATAGTGCTGTATTTTTAATTTATCTATAAGCAAAGTTTACAAAATATGTTTTAAGGAGATTTCATTTGTAGATTTGCATAGTAATAAAAATTTAATATTACAATCAATATCAAGTCATATAAACACCACAAATATAAAAACCATATTATATTAGCAAAGATCTATATTCTTCTAATAGATTTTACCTTTATTTTTTAAAGATCAATATCTAATTTTGTCTTGAAATAGTCCCTTTGATCCCAAAGGAATTTACACAGTTCTGCATATGTGGTACAGAAATCAATTTATGCAATTCTGATTGCCACCCTTCAGGGGAATGTTGTCCCTTCTCTCAACTTACTGAAATACCATCAAAGTCTCATGGAGAAAGTAAAAAAAAAAAAAGCCCAAAATATTGATTGACAGATTGACAGATAGACATTTTCCTGTAGTTTTAATTGCATATTCTGTTTTTATAGATATCTAAATCAATAGTTAGACAGACTAAACTGGATTTATCAAGAGCAGAGCCTTGCTCTTGCAAAAATTCTATTAAGTTCATTTAAATGTTTTCAATTACCAACTCCTGGTAATTTTTTTTAGAAGTCCCACACGTTATACAAAGGCAGGGCACTAATTCAGTAATAACTGAAAAGACAGAATACTGTCTTTTTCCACCTATCAAATTTACTGTGGAACTCTCCCATCTAAATAGCAACTAGATTAGACTCAGCCACACTTAAATCCTAATCCTGTTAATAGATGTGCCTTACAGTGACACCTGTTCCAAGGCAGAAAGCCACTGAGATCGCTTAGGTTTCAGTGCAGTTGTAGAGTTACACTAGCACAGCTGTTTGCAGGTTCAGGATATTAACTTCTAATTCACAAAAATCACAGCATGAGGTGTTGGGACTATAGGCAAAATCATTAATAATCTTCAGCTGCTGATCAACTTTGGAATGGCCTCCACATATTTTGAGTCATACAAAGGCAACAAAAAATTGCAACAAAAGGCTATGAAACCAAGTCTAAAGACATTTCCATGTGGCATGTTTAAGAAAAGTCTTTTTTGCAATTCTCATTTTATAAAAATGTTCTATTTATACTTCAACAGGGAGACTATGTTCTGCACCTCTAAGTTGTGCCCAGGTGAATGAAAGTCTAGGTAGTTTCAATCAGTTCTTGAACCTTCATGATCTTAGATTGCTCTGGGGCTGGAGAGGATAACAGAGGTCTTAGAGTTACTTAGCCAACCTGTGGCAGAAAATAGGTAGGGGCTGAACTTAGGATATGGCAGTCATGAAGAGTTGCCCTAAAGGCTTCAGTGCCACCCAACATCCCATGCATGTTGCAGCCCTCCATCTCTGGCATGCCACCTACTCCTAAGCTTATGAAAGGAACCTATAAGAATAACCCTACAGATATTGCTGTGCCCTATAGGACTCCTCACCCAGATGAGACAGAGAATTTTAGGATGTATTCAGGGCTAAGGACAGGCATTACACATGAACCAATTTAAGTGATTGAAAACTGGTTTAAATCTGTAACAGAACAGATGTTCAGTGCATGTAAACCTGTTTGAAAATGGCTGAAACCCGTTTGAGATTGTCAAAGATCAAAGTCTTTGATTTCAAATGCCAATGGCAAAAGGTCAGGGGATAACACAGCAAACTCTGTAATTGTAGTCTATCCCTCTGTATTAACAGTGCTGTATGCACACACCCTTGTTTGTGCCTCATTTCAAATCACTTGAGCTTCTCATATGAGAGAAACTAACCTTGAATTGTATACAACCCAGCACGAAAGATACCGTACCTATAGTAATGAGATTAACTGATTTTAATGAAACTGTAAGATCAGAATAATGTGCCATGCTCACCCTCTTGTGACCAAACAGGCTCAGTACCACCTAAACAAAAAGAGGCCCCCCTCTTTCTTGAAGAATGGGCTGCCAGCATGAAACCTGAGCAGACAAAGAAGACACAATTGCCAGCCCATTAATTATTCATGCCTGGCGTGTAGTAATTGGCCACCCTGTCAACTATAACTTTGAAGGAATTTCCGCCCAAAGCGGAGATCTCCGAGCATCCCCAGGAGACACAGTTTGTAATTTGGCCAGTTACAAACATCTCCCCGCCCCCAACCCTGTTTTGGGTGTATCCGTCTCTGCCGGCTCATTCGTCTCTCGTCAAGAGCTCTTGGGGTCTACGGACCACCGTAAATTTGTGTGAACTGCTTGAAACCTGTATTCAGCAAGTCTGCAACCCACTGTAATCGCTGGGTGACAGAACATCTGCATGCTGTAACTAAGTAATCAACTCTTCTGCCTACGCTGCAACCATCAGTAGCGTAAGTAAAATAAACTTTCTGTTTAACCAATACGCTTTAAGTCACCTGACTCCTACTTGCCGTTAACACCTACCTGTCCGACTACTGATCCCAGTGGTGCCGACCAAGCCTCGCAGGTCAAGGGTACACCGGTCCTTTGGGCGCAACAGAGATATACCTGGTTGAATGTAGCATCAGTCTTAACTGATTTGGCTCAAACTGATTTATGCAATGTCTGTCCCAGACCCCTTCCTGGTTTAACATAAACCAGACACCCTCAGAATCCCAGCATGCTCTCTGGGCTGGCTGGGGCTCTCTGCTCCACAGCAGGGCTGGCCCCTCCCCTCTGCACCCTTGCTGCAGCTCGGCAGAGGGCTTGCAGGCACAGCAGCATCTACCTGGCTTCTTCCTACTAAGCAAGGATTATTACCCCCTCCCCTTTGCCTTATGCAGACACATCAGCATTAGCTAGCAGACCACATGCTGACTATGGTCTGTGCTGTGGAAGACTAGCAAACCAGACAGGCTTTTTGGGGCTAAACAGATAGCTTAATGTCCTTCTTTGGAAAATCTGTTTAAAAACAGCTGTTTGCTTCCCTCCTCCCCCTCACCACTCCCTGCTAAACAGGAATTCCCCCCTCCCCTCTGCCTTGCAGAGAGATGTCTGTGTATTAGCTAGCAGACCACATGCCAGCTACAGCCCGTGCTGAATCAACAAGTAGAATCAACAGATAGCTGGTAATGTCCCTCTGTTGGTTTCTTAATGGTGTGATAAACACTGAGTTAAGGAGTGATAACACTGTTATATCAATTCCCTGCTAGACTAATCAGAACATTCTACTGGGGCCTGCCCATGCCCCACCAGCTCAGTACTATAAAAGGGAAGGGAGGGCTGCTCTAGAGCCCCCCAGCTTCTAGCCTGAGCCACTGCAAGCATGTGCCTACATGTCTGTGCAGTTATAAGCCCCAACCCCAGCTTGCTTGCCTGTCAGTTTGCTGCAGACAATATACAGGGAGGGAGAGTGGAAAAACCCTGTATTATCAACAGATGTATGCACGGCACACCACGCCCCCACCTTCCCCTCTTGCCTCAGAGTGCTAGCCCAGGGCTTCAGGCTGGCAACGCTCCTGCCCCTTGAGCAGGAAGTGGGGAAAAGCCTGGGACTGCAGGTAGGCCGGGGGTTTACAGCCCTCCCTATTCAGAGCTGTGCTAGGGCCTGGCCACACCCCACTCAGCTCACCTCTGCAAGAGCAGGGAGGGCTGCTCTAGCACCCTCCAGCCTGAGCCATTGCAGGCATGTGCCTGAATTTCCTCAGTCCAGAGGGACTGTCTGTATGGTTGGAAATCAGTTCAGCCTAGCCAGGTTAGATTAACCTGCAAAAATTGAATCAATTCAGGCTCAGGCTTTTTGCATATCTGTCCCTAGCCTAAGTGACTCCAGCCCCTTAACACAGTATAAAGGAGACAAATCAGAGGTGAGGCTCCTACATTTAGCCAATTCACTTTCTTTATGAATATAATAAGTACAACTAATATAACAAATCCTTCCCATCTGCCAAAGAAACAGAGACATCAGAATTTTAAAACTGTTCTTTTGTCTCCTAAGAAGTTACTTCAGATAGTGAAAGAAGCAACAGAAACAACAGTTACAATCGTTAATACAAGCAAGATCAGGGTAGAGAAGTGCTAAACAACAAATTATTTGACTTCTTTCCTAACCATTCACAATAGTACAAGAATAAACTGTTACCTGTTTATATTAAAATGTGCTCACTTACTGGTCTGCTATTTCCCATAACCAGTGGCTGCTGTATACTCTGTATTGCTGAAACAACACTTCAGCAATGAACAATCTGCTTTTATATCCTTCCTAGAAAGACCCCCCAAAAAGAGAAAGAGATTCTCTGTTGTATTTACTTTTAGAATGTGTATGATACTCAGGAAATAGAGGGAGAAGCATTGTACAAAAGCAGGCAGTTGATAGAGAGAGATAATGCACTTTATAAACACCAGAAACAGGCCACAGAGCCCATATAAATACTGAAAATAGGAAGCAGCTTTGGGCCAGTGTCAACAGAGTTAAACCAAGATACAGAGAAAGAATATATGTAATATTGACTAAGCCATATCACTTCATATACTGTCTGTATTTCCATCAACCAGGTGCCTTGCTATTCTACAACTATATAAAAATTATTGCCAAATGGATGTGTTTTCTAACACCATACCTTTAGTTTTCAATCCAGTGTCAACATGTTTTCAATAAAAGGGTAGTACCAAGTAGTCTTCTCAGCTACATTAACTAAAATATTGATTATTCTTTCAGAGTACTATGATTCAAGTTATCAGGTCCAATTATACCTTTATCTGTATGATTTCATCAGTACAAAATGTAGCCTCCCTGGCCACATCCACATGAGCACGCACATGCATTTTGCAGCGCCTCAAAGGCTTTTGGGATGTGGGGCAAAATGTACCCCACTCACATGATTTGGTTCTCCACCATGCATATTTGCAGACCAAAGCCAAAAGTTAGATGCTGGGAAATCCCAGGGAAAAGCGCATGGGGAAAGAGTGGGGCAGGGCATGTGGCAGCGGCATGTGGCAGCAGCATGTGCCACCCAAAACTAGAGCCTGGGCAGCCAGAGCCATGCTCCAGCTGCCAGCCAGGTTCCATGTGCCTGGATTGCCAGTGCTAGAGCCCCAGAAGGTCCCTAGGATCCCAGGTGAGGCTGGCCCCGGCCTTAGCTATCCCACCTGGGACATTTTGCCCCACATTAACCCTAAGTGCAGGGGTGTGTGTCAGGCCAAAAAGGAGCAACATGAATTTGTGCCACTGCTTTTTTTCCCCACAGCAATCACATGCCCCTGCTCATGGGCATGTGGCCCCTGTGTCAAACATTAACATTTTAAAGACACTTGCGCAAATAAGATAAATTCTGAATATTTTTACTTTTAAAATATCCACACATGAAAGAAAACCTAGAAAAGAGCATAATATAGAAGGCTCAATAGAAAAAAAAACTATGCATTCCTAAATGACTGAATAGTAGGACCGTGCAAAACAGCACTGTTTCATTTCAACTTCCATTTTGCCATTTCAAAGGGACAGTGTTTTGTTATGAAGCACTGTTCCGTTTTGTTTTGTTGAAACTCTTTCAGTGTTTCACTGCGTTTCATAGGCTATAATGGGGAATCATGAAAATGCCTATAACCTTCTCATTTTTTGCCTGATTCAGATGAAAATTGTAGGGATGGTAGCCCTTCCAAGGGCATGAAGGCTGCCAAGTTCAAAGGAGATAGATGTAGGGATTTCTGGGAAACTGCACCTCAAACTGGTGACAAGCAAAGCTGGTATCACTTGCCAGCAACAGCAACCTGCTGTCATCACACGCACAGATCTGGGGACCCATGCCCCTCAGGAGGGCTTCAGGGCTGTGCTGGACTCTTCCCAGGGGCACAGGGCCTTGGACCTGTGTGCGGGATGACAGCCTGCTGCTGCTGCCAGCTGAGGCCAGCACCAGAGTCTGCCCAGCACAGTCTGCACCAAGCACCAGGAAGAACAGCCAGGCTTGCTGCAGCGTAGGCCCTCGGATCTGTGTGCAGGATGACAGCATGTTGCCACTGCTGGCTGGGACTGGCACTGTGTACAGACCCTGCCAAGCGCTGGGAAGCCTGGTGCTGCTGCTGGCCCCAACCAGCAGCCTGCTGTCATCCTGCACACAGGTCCAGGGCTCTGTGCCCCTGGGCGGGCCGCGGAGCTGCAGCAGACTCCTCCCGGGGAGCACAGGCCCCTGGATCTGCGTGCGAGATGACAGCCTGCTGCCACCGTCAGCTGGGGCCAGCAGCAGCACTAAGCTTCCCAGCGCTCGGCAGGGGCTGTACTTAGTGCCGGACCCAGCCAGCAGTGGCAGCATGCTGTCATCCTGCACACAGATCCGAGGGCCCACACTGCAGCAAGCCTGGCTTCAAAACTCAAAGCATTTCAAGTGCCCTTATTTCATTTTGAAGCCTTTTGTTTCGTTTCAATTTCACTGTTTTGACCTCAAAACATGTCAAAACAGCTTTGAAATGAAACATCCAGTGAAATGTTGCACAGCCCTATTGAATAGTTACAAAGCACAAACTGCTGCTATAGGGTTTTTTGTTTTTATTCTGGTTTTTTAATGCATACTTTACATACAGTACACTTTATACCACCAAAGCCACCAGTTCCAACAATATCATGGCTACAAATGTGACTGAATACATCCAATGGTTTATAAAGTCTAGTTCCAAATATATTTATTTTACATAATGCATGTATGTATGTAAGATGATTCATTATACCATGCTTCAAATACTTTCATTATTAAAGGTGCATTTTCATGAGAGTAATCCTTGCTAATAAAAATATCCCATTCTGATGTTTTGGCTATTTGCACAATTAATTTTTTTTAAGTATTAAGCCTAAAGTTTATTAACTACTTACAAAAAGAATAAGATAACTAGTTATTGCAAAACTTTATTTTACGTTTACGCTTCTGAAGGAATTATCAGCACTCCAAAATGAACTAATATAATTTTTTTACAAATACAGTATTGAATTCATCTTTTCTAAATCCTAATTACAATTTTTACAAGGCTAGAAGTTACTCCATGTGAGGAGTATCAGGAACCAGCAGAAGGATGTTAGATAATTAAATATTTAATTTATACAGATAAGTGGATAAACAGATTGGGAAAGAAAGTTCTGTTCTCAAAATCTGAGTGCAAGACTCTTCTCTGCCAAAAAGTAGCAATTTTACTAAACTTACAAGGTTAGGGTTCATTTCTTTTGTGAGCAATTCAATGAAAGACCTCATGTAATAAAATTTACAAAAATAAACAGCTTTTGATGCAAGAAGCTTAACGTACACAACTTGGGTAGCATGGTGCTTCAAAGAGCACCATGCTACCCAGAAATTGCTATTCATCCCAAGGACTATACACAGGAAACATTCTTAAAATCTATAGAATGATGGCCATAATGGCTCCAAACTGACTTCAAAGGAACACTGTAGACCTCCAAAATTGAAACAGTAAATATAGAGACTATAAAACAGCCTTAACACTAGCCTACTGATCTGCACAAAGTCACCATCTCTCCGAAGTGACCAAGACCAGGCTCACCAGTCCTTCACATTTCTAAGAATAACTGCTCAGAAAGGGGTAGCTTAACCAAAACTTGCCAGATTTTACCATGTATACATTTCTGTTACACTGGCTCTAAAATAGGTTCACCTAGACAGTGGTGGTAGTAGCTGTGCACTTCTTCACATACTGCATTTTCTTGCATGCAACATGCATCTATTTCCAAAAACCAGCTGCTGGCAATAGGAATGTGCATTACATTTGAAAAATATAGTGAAAGCAGGTTCTGCTGCTTACCAGGCAAGTATGAAAATAAAGTCTACACCCACCTGCAGGGAGCAGAACAATGCCTGGCTCCCTAGCTGCTGCGATTTAGTTACTTATTACAAGGAAAGATTTTTTTTTCCCCCTTCAATCTGCCTTTCAAAAACAGGGCAAGTACCTTAATCTGGGGTGTACTATATATGAGAAAATATGGTAGTAAGATTCAGGTGGCATGTTAAAATTCATGCAGCTATTACATGCAGTAGAGCTGTCTGGAAACAATACTTTGCCACACCCTTGCCCTTCTATGTTTAGAGTGGTAAGCATATGGCTGGCTTTTTATGTGCTGGTACTATGGGACTGAAAATCATAACCAGTTCTTGTTTCTGAAACTATGCCAGAAAATATATTTAAATCATGACTTTCTTGTTCAGAACTCTGTCTTTGGACACAAGCATCTGATATGTGATGATACTGCAAGGATTATATTTCAATTATTTGTAGAGAGAATTAAAACATGCCCTCATCACAGCCAATTCTTGAGAAAAATTGTCCTCCTTAAATAACAAGTATCAGAACCAACATGAATGCACTTCAGGTAATACAGCCTCTCTACAGTTTTTAGGGCAATGAAAATATGACACAGGATTCTCAGTTTCAAAACTAGGCAAAATAGAGGAAAATATCACCTCATGTAAACTTAGAGAATAATATAAAAGTGTTAACTATTTGTCATAATTGACAGAACCACTTATCAGATAACCTACCCAAGTATGCCCAGGCATACGAGCTCACATTGAAGAATAAAGGCATAAGTTCTGTAGAAATTTCTTGTTGTAATTTCAGGTTATACACAGATATCTCCACAAGACCAAAACTGAACCCTTTGACTATGTTATTCAATGAAATGTTATTACATATTTTACCCTTTACAGTCACTGCAAGTTAAAGTTACATTGAAGACACATAAGTGTCTTAGACCAATTATCCCTAAAAATGTTATGATAGGATTTTCATTAGTGTTGATGGGGTGCATCTACACACGCGTTTAGCATGGAGCAACAAACTCCTGCACAGTTTGTGCTGGAGTCAGCAGTTCCCGGACACAGCATATAAACATGCACCCAGGACAGCAGCAGTCTGAGCTGGGGCAAAGCAGCCCCAGGCTCAGGGTGGAGGATGGGAAGGTCACCCCCAGGCTCCAGGTCGCAGCACTGGGTGGTGAAAGTGCTGGTTGGGGCACAAGAGTGCTAAAGCGCAGAGCCACGTAGCAGGCAGCCTCTGTACTTTAGCACCCTCATGCCCCAGCCAGCCCCAGTCTCCATCTACACGTGTGTTGCAGCAGTGTAAATTACTCTGCAGTAAGACAAGTATTGTCTGGACAGTACTGTCCTATGGTGGAGTTAATTAATTTACCGTGCCTTAATATAGACACTTGTGTAGACAGTGACTCAACTGCAATGGAGCGAATTAGTCAATTCTGCAGTAAAGCACACATGTAGATGTACCCAGGATTGGCTTAACTCCACTTGCAATGAACTCAATGCCAACTAACTGCTATTTATTTTCACAGGCTCCCAAACTGTGCTGCATTATTTACAAAATTAATAAACAAAAGCATCTGTATTACACCTGTGGAGTTACTCTGGATTTGACCACTATACAATATAGGACAGCAGAATGTGGCCTTTACAGAATAATTTTAGATCTGAACCAGGAAGGAGCTAATGTACACAGATAGGACAGAAGGTTTGGGGTATGGAAGAATGAGGTTTCCAGCAATACGACCATGGATTTATTCAGTTCAAACATGCAACCAAAAGCAATTCACTGTAGAAACAGCAGTTGGCCCAAATTCTTCAATGGTTCAAATACATAAAGCTGTATTGCAGTCAATTAACCTATGCCCACTTGTACTTGCAGAAAAAAATTCCTACTATTTTCATAATATAATATGTATATTCAGTCACAAGGGTTTTGTTTTAAACCTTTTTTTTCAGTATTAAATACAAGTCCTAGAAGTACTCAGCAATCAGCTGATAAAGGGAATAGTGCCATGTTTGTCAGTTGTTTTCTTGTGTCAAAAGAAAGCAAAAAAGTGAAAAGTCTTCTGTAGGACTTATAAAGACTACTGCCAAAATTAAGAATAAAAAATAATATTGTTTTAACTCTTAAACACTGACTTTTTCAGAATACCAACTAATGAAGTATTAGACAACAAGCATATTAAAAGAGGAGTGCTCTTTTTCACAATACTTTTTCAAGACCTAGAGTTATAACATGCCTGTACTCTAGGGAATTCTTATCCAGTAATCCAACTCTTCCCCTCCATCTTTGACTTGGCCCTCCTGTCTGGCACAGGTAATGCCCATTAATCTATAGATTCATTGAGTTTTTAAGTCAGAAGGGATTACTCAGATATCAGACTTCCAGTATAACAAAGACCTGTGGAAATTACTTATATTCTGCAGAAGACCGCATAAGAAGGATCATGAAGAAAAATAGAGTCTAGAGGTTTTGAATGAGCCCATTATAGACTGGGGCTGGAAATGAAATCTGGGTAGATGACTGCATTCCAGCCTCTACAAAATTCCAGTCTGTCCAGACTCAAGGCCCATTTCTCATATATCTTTAGCACAAATGCACTCATGCTTGTGTGTTTATATTCACATTTTTTTAAATATATTTAATGCATTTTATTCAGGTTGCAAAGTCAAGTACCTGAAGGGAAGGAAATATCAGATTTATACCTGCTGGCACAAGCTTGATCACTCTGACCCTTGTGCAATCAGTAGGGAAAGTATCCTATGGAAAAAATAGTATGTGATTATGTAATTAAAGATTGTATCATAATGCAAACACACAAGGGGGCCAAGCTGAGGCCTATGAACCTGCCATTCCATAACTTTTTAGTGCTCCACTTTGTGAACTGCATAACGCTCTGTAACTGTAGTTTCCCCAATAATTTTTAAAAGGAACAAGGTATAACAATTCTGTTGTTTGCAACTGTGGCAGTGTTATCATCCTTTAAACCCTGACTCTTAAATAGACTACTCCATCCTGATGTTATGGAACAACCTTAGTTGATAGGAGAAAAAGCATATGGACCACTTGATGATGCTATATACCAAATTTGGGAGGGACCAGATAGAGGAAGTACAACTCATCCCATCTCTATCTTTCTCTGCCTCATGGGAGCATCTCTGTTCCGTGAGATGCTCCCTAGGGTAGGCAGCAGAGAAAAACATGCTAAGACCAGGTGGCAGGTCTGAGTGTAAAGGGAAGCCCACATTTCTTCTGCTGCATATGGAACCATGCAGGGGGACAAGGACCACTGCCCCACATGCTGGGGCTGGAGAGCAGTGGAGATGCCCAACCTGGCTTTCACTGCCACCTCCCACACTGTTATAATTGCTATGGCTCCTCCTCAGTATTCCCAGGATAGTATTTGCTGCTGCCACAATACTGTAACATGCTGCTGGTTTGGTGGTAGTGTGAATTCAGCTCTAGAGTGTTCAGTGACTTTTGCCATACTTGTTTCACTCAGCATTCTTATTCGTGACTGGGTCAGACTGTTGATTCCTATGTAATAATTACAGGAAGGGACTTTTAACCAAAAAGTCTCTATGCCCAGTCCCTCATGCTGGTTACTGACCACTGCCATGCTTCCCTGAAGATAAAACCCCCGGAAGTGTATGAACCCTGTGGAATTCACAGGTGTCAAAATCCATCCACATGGAATTCCTACAGCTGCCTAACCTCCTGTCTGCAACAGCATCCCCAATTCCTGCCAGCCTGAATCAAACCAGAAAGCCCTCCTGGTCACAGCTGCATTGATGAAGACCCCAGTTTTAACTTCTATTCTGTAATCTCCATAGGACAGAAAGTGAGAACAGCACACATACCCCGCAATGCCACCCCTAACCCTAGAAGAACAACTTTGCAGTCAAAGTTTCTACAGGACCCCTGGTCTAGGATGCCAGGTCTCTGGTGTCCAGAGACAAGTATTGAACCCCATCCACCCAGGAGAAATCCATGATTCAGAGACAAAATAAACTTGCCCGCCCATTCAGCAACTTGATAAAGCAGTGGTGCCCGACTGGGGCCCTCCCAACATTGAACAGTCACCCTTAAGTGTGACCACAGGGAAAAAAAAAAAAAAAGTATGCTTACCTACGAGCTAAAAGCATGTTCTTTTCACTGCACCCCATGTTTTTTTGTTTTGTTTCTTAAACTAAAGTATTTCAAACAGCCTTTTCATTACTGGGAAAGATAGAAGGCACCACCTATCCCACTGCCTTCAGCCACTTCCAAAAGCAATGTTGGGAACAGGTTTATCAGCTGGTATCTTTCCCAGCGAAGAGATTCAATTTTTCCCTTCTTGATCAGCTGCTGCTTTGTAAGTGATGGAGCAGAGAGTTCTTTTGGCTGTTCTTTTGCCCACCTCCCTATTGAGCTGTGGGAGTCCCAGAACTAGCAGGATCAGAGCCCAGAATTGCCAAGTTCTGTGCATTTCCATGTATAGTTCTTGAAACAAATGATTACAGTGATGTACTTTGCATATTTCCAAAGGGATTTCCATATCCAGCTTTAAAAACTGTGTAGACCTTGGGCCCATCTACACTTGATGTTTTTTGCAGCGAATTTGAATTATTTTATGATATAGTGCAGTTCCGCTTTATCGACAGACAAAATCTTTTTTAGCAAATTATCTGGGACCAAATCCTATTCCACCTCTTTGGCACTGGAATGGACTTAGATGCCTAAAAGTGGTTCTATTCCAACCTGCTTAAATCCCTGAAAACAAGTTAATGCAAAAAGTGGATGTGATTACCTCCTGCATACTGCTTCTTGTGACTCAGTTTTATGGCTAAAATGATAGCACGTTACAAAAATGTGTCTTTTCCTGGGACTTGACTAGGGTAGAAAAGCATTATACTTAGGTGCTCAATAAGTGGGAAAGGATCTGGCCTCTTGTGTTTTAATGTGCATTATTAAACTCAGTCTGGGAAATGGTTTATTTATAATGAAAGGTAGTTTGTTTCTCTTTTCAACCCTTCTCCATGCTGAGAAGTGGGAACCAAGGCTAACTAACAGGAAAAAACAAAGGCAAGTGTGTCTTAAATCCTGCCTCCCTCCTCTTTTAAGGACCTGTGTGAAATGCAGATTTTTAGTTAAAAATGCATCCTGGAATAAGGCATCTAAATTCATCCCTTTTGTTATGGAGGACTGGCTCACTTATCATTTAAGAAGTGGCCAAAGTGAGAGAGAGGGAGAGATGGAAGCTGTACTGATACTGCATACTTTTTATATAAAGCCTGTTTATATAAGGAAGTTAAAAGAACCAGGTCCTAGCCCTTCCTCAGTCTGAGAGGACTCAAACTCATACATCTCACTTTCCAAGAGTAAGACCTAAAGTATCAGCCTACAGAATAGTGTGTGTAGGAGCAACTTCTACTCCTCTCTTCCCGTCTCTTGCCTTAAAAGCTGGGCTGCAGTCCAGCCAATGATACAACATTCATGGGACAAGCATGGCAAAAGGGATCCTAACTGTAACTCAGTGGAGAGACCATTTATCTGGGAAAGGAAAAGAATTAGGGCTAGACTCTATCCCACCTATTAGGCACCTAAGTACACTTAGTTAACTAAATGAGATCCTATTATACTTTGCTGAAACCCCCAAAAAAGTTAACATAAAAGGTATACGAGTCATCTCCTCCCCACTGCTTCCTTGCAGTGTTAGCCTTAAGACTAAGACACAAGTTACAAAAACAGATGTATTAATGGATTCAAACATCATGGAACAGGATCACACTTAGGCACCTAAATCTACTTAGGCACTATGTAATAGGTGCAGTAGGATATAGTCCCTAGTGTGCAGTCCATGCTCCTAATACTGTTCATGTATTTTACTAGATGACTCTTTAATGCAAAATGTATGAGCATCATTGGGGGTAGAAACCAGACCCTAACTCTCCTCCCTCCTGAGAGAGCTCCCTAGTTACTGAGCTGAAGATTCAGTCCCCAAAGAATGAACATCATCACCTCCTCCATGTATATTTTAAAATGAAAATGGCTGTGCTTTGTTCTGAATTCAAGGTGTTAGACATACCCTGACCACGCCTACTAGGATCAAGCCCTTCAGGGGACCTGGGTGCAGGGACATCTCATCTGTGAAGCCTGACCAGGCTTAGATGTGAAATAGGTGCCAAGATACTGTGCTCTAGCAAGATGCACCTACGATCTTTTATCAACATCAACCTTACCCATCATGGGCCACATTGTGCCCTAGCTCAATACATGGGAAGGTATTGAGCCAGCCACCTTCAGCCACAGATCAGCCTCTGGTAATACTTTTGGAAATCACCCTATTCTGAACCCTGCCAGGCAACTTCACAAGTCCAGGGTTTAACAGATCAGGAGGGAACACCAAGTAGACAACCCAGGGTCAAGCCAGGCTAGAAAAATTAAAATAATTTTCCCCTAATCTGGAACTGCATTATTTATTTCCTTAGCTCTGCTACATAAAATGGAGTTCCACTTCTAGGAGAGATCACTGTGGCAGTTACCAATGGTAGAAACATTTACAGTGAGGCTCTGTTAGAGTGTTGCTATTTGGGAGGCGAAAAAGGACAATGGGGGAGGGAGGTGAGCGATCTGCAGAGCTGATGGTGAGGGACAGAGTCCTTGTAGATGGACTCCAGCTTGCTGTATTTCTCCAAAAATCCCGGGGGCCTGTATACAAAACTCTCTGTACTTCAGCAGGTGGCAAGCCTCCTACCTCCTCAATAATAAGAAAAGTTCAAGGGAAATTTCTCTGAACTCCCTCTCACTGTCTGTCCACAACTCCCCCCCTTCCGCCCCACACACAAACCCCAGTGCTCTAGGGGAAATAAAAAGGAAACTAAATAGGTTTTGGAAACACCTATGTTACTTCAAAATTATTTTTTCATCTATTTTAAGGACTAACATTTCAGGATATTCCAGAACAGAAAGCAAGCGCTGCACTCACTGGAAAGATGCACATTGCTTCAGCTACCTTTTCTAGCCCTCATGGGCAATAATCTACTGGCCAACAAACCTGTCACTAATCCAGGACTGAATATTGCCTCTTGGACATCTCAGATTGGTGTTACTTTCAGGGAACTTTCACATTTGGTATGTCAGTGCTAAAGAAAGGAACATTTCTTTGTTGAGTTGTTTAAAAAAAAAAAGCTAATAGGCACGTGAAGCAGCTCAGACATTTGTAATGGTATAATGAGTCTTGCTGCAGATAGATTAATGGGCAGAGGGAGGTGAGGGAGTCAAAGGTTCATGATACATGCCATGTGTAATACAACTGTGAAACTTACTTTATGGCTAGTCCTGTCCTACCCGTATGGCACCTATTCCTCTCTGCAGAACGATGGAAGCAAATTCTTGCCCAGAAATCCTGTCTCATAGTTATTCTGTGGAAGGGTGTGAGGATAAGGATGCACATCCTGTCTCAGGGGAAAAAAAATAGCACTGGCTATATAAAATAACAATGATTTTAGACGATACAGTGGTTCTATACAGGGCAATGCTGTGATTAGGGGGCCAGTGCACACATCCACAGGAGGCCTCAAATGCCTCTACACAAACGCTCGTAGTATGGGAAACAAGCAGGAGGAACATACCCTCCTGCTAGCTGACACCAACCCAGACAGTGGGGCTCACTGAAACATGGTGGGACCCAATGCATGGGTGGTGAATATTAAGGGCTAGAGGCTTTACAGGAGGGCCAGGAGAGGGAGGAAAGGTGGGGCTGTGACACTCTACATTAAGGAGGAGTACACATCATCACCAGGTAGCACAGAGTCAGAAGAGGGGCACACGGAAGTGCTCTGGATTAGAACAGAAGGCAGTTGCGGGGAAAGAGACTTAACGGTGGGGGTCTGCTACAGACCACCCAACCAAGGGGAAGAGCTAGACCAGGATTCTTAAGTCAACTCACGGAGGTAGTTAGGTCAAAGGACGTGGTCATCATGGGTGACCTGAACTTTCCAGACATCTGCTGGGAAGAGCAGTCAGCTGGGTCTGACCGCTCATGTAGGTTCCTAGGCAAAATGCAGGACCTCCATCT
>NW_017728918.1:56686821-56688822 GCF_001723895.1 Crocodylus porosus | reverse complement strand
GTAGCCTGTTACAAACTAGTCAGAAGAGACCAGCAGGAACTGGGGGAGTCCCTGTTCCCCTGAGCACTACCAGGAGTGACTAGAAATAACGGTCACAAGCTGGCAGAGGGTAAATTCAGACTAGATATCAGGAGGCGCTACTTCACTGTCAGGGTGGCTAGGATCCGGAACCAGCTTCCAAGAGAAGTGGTGCAGGCTCCTACCCTGGGGGTCTTTAAGACAAAGCTTGACAATCACCTTGCTGGGGTCGTTTGACCCCAGTACTCTTTCCTGCCATGGCAGTGGGGTCAGACTTGATGATCTACTCAGGTCCCTTCCGACCCTACTAACTGTGAAACTATACAACATAATGTCCCAGGTGGAGATTAGTTACTGTTACCTATTTTACATAAACCAATGATACAGCAACATAACATATGCAACCTTTTAAGCTTTTTCAATAAATTCCTTGAATATTGACTGAGTTCAGCTCTTGATTTAAAAGGGGGGGGGGAAGTCCACTTAAAAACACATTTTTTGTCAGGCCGAAGTGGAGCCTCTCCTATTATTTATTTCATTAAAGGTGTCTAAGTATGTGAATGTAAGTGTAAGAAGTGCTTTTTGGCTTCACAAATCCCTTGAACACCTGTAGAAAGATCCAGTTTTTGACTTCTGCTCAAATTGGCTTTGAAAGGAGCCCCAAGTTCTTTTAGCGAAAGCTTTGAAGATTCCCAGCACCCTCATGGAAAACATTTCAAATATCATTCCAAGATTCAGAGATGCTAATATAAAAAAGTTAAAGCGAAGTAAAAGAAACAGAAAAATAATAAATCCTGTATCCCACATTAGCAAGAACAGAACTTAGGAATTCGCATCATTCCTGATGAAACTTTGCTATTGTAGTAGATGTTTGGTTTCTGGTACTGCTTGGTAACACTATCACACACCCAGCAATGTTTTCCACCGAATAAAAGCTAAACATGTATATGGAAGTAGTAATGGTGGAAGAATTGGGGGCAGAGAATGGGGGAAGAGAAGATACAATCTATAATATCCAATTTGCATTTTCTCTTACAATGAAAACTGAAAACAGCCCTGAATGCTTTATCCTTACGTTGGTTAATACAGCAGCATACATCATAAACCTTTCTTCAAAACCCCAGACTCAACCACACCCCAGGAGTTACAAGCAGCAGCAGTAAACTAAACTCATCTTTCTGGCTGAGCTCACAGTACCACACCCCCAGCCTTATTCCTAGCCCTAAGCAATGAAGATCACTAGCAACTGGGCCTCTGTGTGCATCTCTGCAATTAATACCAGCAGCAGCAGCCACCACAGAAATGCAAATCCCAGCACTGATCAGAGAGGACAGAGACACCAGTACAATCAGACTCTGCCCTGGCTTCATAATTTGCAGTACATGGCACAAGAAGTTCAGAACCTGCAGGGATTCAGCATTTCCATCCATTATAGTTTATACTGTTGGCCGGGGGGGAGCATAAAAACTAGGACCCACACTCTAAAAGTGTTTATTTCCACCGCAGCCAGAAGAAAATCCCACAGCGTGTCACACCTTTTGTGTCTTATTCCCCAAAGACACGCATGGAAATGGAAGACAGTGAGAGAGGAGACAGAGGAGGCCACACCTTACAGGAAAGAGAGGTTCAGGAGCCCAGAAAGGTTTGCCTGTATTCAGTATTTCTGCCATTTCCACCCAAAAGTGAGCAGGCCTGGAGGATGGTTAAAGGCAGCGACAATCTGATTCCCCTCGTCAGGCCACAGCTTCAAGTCCGTCTCGTTTCCATCCCTCACAGGAGGCAATATAACACCCCTTTATGCCAAGCCTCCTATTAATGGGGAAAGGACAGAAAACGCGATCGCCTATGTTGTTTGCCAGGGAGGAAGGGGGGTGGGGGGGCAGCCAGGAGGTTCAACAGAGGCTAGCGAGCCCGGTGTCCAAACATGGCATCTGCCAGCACCCTCAATCCTCCCGGCTGCCCCCATCATTGCAGGCCCCCCCC
>NW_017728918.1:56657054-56686136 GCF_001723895.1 Crocodylus porosus | reverse complement strand
CAGCCCGGCGCCGCGGCTTCCCGGAGCCCGACGCGCGGCCCCCCGGCTTCCCTGGGGCAGGCTGCGACCCGGGCCCCCGCGCCCGCTGGGTCCCTTGTGGTAGTGGCTGCACTGAGCGACATGGAGTTGAGCGGTCTGGTGTGGTGGGGGGTGCACCCCTGAGCAACCCGCTGCAGACGGGACACCCCGCCAGTCTTGGCATTACCTGCCCGGTTTCCAGTGGGAGGATCTCGGCTCCGCACCACTGGTATGGAAATGGGGAACTCTCCCCTAGCCTGCTCCTGGGGCCCTTGGCTAAGGGCAAGTGAGACTCAGGGGCCACTGAACCCCAGGCCCTCCAGACTTGGGCCTGCACATAGGATGCCTGCCCACCAGCAGATTTGGGAGGAATCTGAAGCCCCAGGCTGCAAAGTCTGGGGTGGAGGATACTTCCCAGTTGAGTGTCGCTGAGTCCAGAGGATTCACAACTGACTTGGCTAATTTGATCTGGAATATGAAACATTTTCCAAAGAAAAAAAAACCTGGGTCCCTTGACTGGGCCAGGCTGCCTGCATGCTCTTTCCTTGGGCATTTCTGCTGTGAATGGATGCTGTAGGGCCATTTATTGAAAGCTGGCACTTCATAGACTTGTCCTTTCTGGATTTCCCTGTTCCAACCACCACCTGCCAAAGCTGTGCAGGTAAAGGCCCTTTCTTATTTCCTGTTAGTTAGGTTACACACATCCTATTCTCGCTTATGTGGGCCAGCCAAAGCTGACTTCAAACCTGTGATAGTCCAACCACTTCATTTTAAAAAAAAAATGGAGAGCTTCTTGACAGAAAAGCCTCCTCAGCAATCACACAGTGTCACTTCTGGGCAAGGGGACTGATAAGCTGATAAGAGAATGACCAGCTGTGATAGGTTTTCCCATAAAAAGATGAATGTAGACACACCCTGCCTCAGGCTGCTGGGTAGCAGGCTTCTTTCATTTTGAAGAAGATCCATTGCTAACCTAACTTTAGAACATTGCTAATGGCTTGCACCCTGGATCTATTCTAAATAAAAATGTGATCAGTAAGATAGAAATATTTAGCCATTAACAAAGGTACATTTAAAAAAAAAACAGTTGTTTTATACCTAAAAAGATGAGATTTCAATGGTATGTTGAGAAGCCAGTGTGAAATGAAAATCCATTAAGGCAAACCAAACTAAAATTTTATAAATGACTACAAGATCGATTGTGTAGTGTGCAGATCCAGGATTTTGTGAAAGGGGCACAGAAGCAGTAGCTAGCACTGCAGGGGTGGCTTTACCCCACCTACCCCCCTGACTTCAAGGCAAGCAGGCTGTGGCACAGGAGCAGCAACAAAGACTTTTAAGTCCCCAGATCAGATAAGAATCCTGCCCCTGAGGCTAGATGAAAAGGGGGTAGGTGTATAGAGGAGGGATGGGGGAAAATGGGAGTCTTACCTAAATTTGGGGATTTAAGCTCCTGGCTGTTGCATCTGTTGCATGGTCAGAAAGGGGGTTGCATCTATGCCACTGTACCCCCTTTGGTTCCCCCCCTGGACCTGATTAACTGTATGACTTACAACTGTATAGAGAGAACTTAACATATAAAGTGATTCTGTTAACCATATTACTGAAGTTTAAGGCATAATCAAGTACAGGTACTAATGCATTTATGCCTGTTTTGTATTATTTCATTAACTGTTACACCCTATTGGTTACGGACCAAGCAAATTAATCAATAATGTTAGACACTGAACAAGTATAGAGCCATTATGGAATGTGAAAACACTTCACATACAGACTCTGTTCTAACTTCAAAATGGATGGTTTTTACAGACAGGAAAAAGGGCTCATGAGAGAAAACACTGAGTTGTGCAAAACCGTCATAGCACAGATGGGTTCATGAAAAATATTTGAAGAATTAGGTAACGCATGTTTACTGAATATCCCAAGATATTGAACAAACTAGTACAGTCAAACTTATCATATATATATAATGGTATGGCATAAGACTTTTTTTTTTCCACCTGGTCATGCTACCCTGCAGAAGACCCATAGAATGCCCAGTTTTGTTTGATGCGTTACTCCCAGAAGTTTAAATATCAGGATGTGGAAGCCTCAGAGACAGACTCATCAGCTGGCTAGTGATGAGTCTTAAGTCTTGTTACTGACAGATATCCTATTAACTGTTTCTTTGAAGTCCTATCTCGGGAAGACTGTTGTGAAATCCAGAAAGATAAAAACCAATACAGCTGACCTTGAATTAATTACCCAGAATGAACTTTCCTTATATCATACAAAATCAGCCAATGCAGCAAGGCTGTGCTGAAGAACTCCTGTTTATGCCAATTGTAACTAATAAGGAACAAAGGCTTCTATGCATGTATTGTTTACCCAAGCGATGACTTGATTATGCCAAGTTAAATGTTTCTCAGGAAGTATGCTCCTAACTTCACACCCTCTGAATGATTAAAATGTATGATATAGACTTGGATTTCACCAGCCAATTTTATTGTGGTTGTCTAGAAATAAGTCAGTAAGTAGCTGAGAGCATTGAAATTCAAGAAATCATTACTCTGAGGATTTGTTTTTCATGGGGAAAAAAGTATGTATGATTTAACATGGAATAGATATTGTTCCCTACTAGGAATAATAGCTCTTAACTAAGGGCGTCATTCCCCTTAGCTCCAGGTCATACAGATCACCAAGTGAGTCAGGAAGAAATTTCTCCCTAGTTTCAGAAGCTGGGACTGAAGGCTTTCTTGCCATCCTCCATAGCATGTGCCATGGTCCTCATCTTATGATCTTCTAAGCATATGTAAACCTACTACTACTTTGTCACTGGAGTGGCAGGACATTGACTACTTTTACCTATACTGTAGGGTGCTCTTGATATTTTTTTGTTTCATGCTGTGTAGCATGTGTAAGGGTTTAAAGTAGCAGTTTTGGCCACTGCAGTTTTGGGGATTCTTTTGGTAAAAGGTTGCCTATGAATGCAAGGGACTGGTTTTGATGGCTCAAGAGGACCCTTCCAGTCCCATATTCTATTCTTATTACTTTTAACAGAAAGTTTCTTGCTTAGTGTAAGAGTCAGTGGCAAGAAACCTTGAATGTTTCCAGGAGTTCTGTGTAGGAATCGTACAGATTTTGTGGTCAAGAAAACTGACAACTTCTAAGAAAAAAAGAAGGAAAAGCCTTAGAATTGGCTTGTAAGCCAAAACTTGTAACTCTATTTTAAGCCTTGGTTAAAATGATACCAGAGTCTACAATACTGGTGAAATCCAGAGAAATTAAAATGATCAATACCTAAATATTATGTGTCTGGTTTAATGTGCAATAATATTGTACACAAATAAGTGGCATAGTATGATTATACGTATAACATAAGCAAGGTAATTTTGAACAGAACTGATATTCTTTTAAAATTAAGTAATATCTCTAAACTTGTAAATTCTGAATTTTGGAGTTGTTTGATTGAGCAGGCAGTGTCATAATCATAGTGGATTATAAATTAGTTAGAAATAAATAAGGATCTACATTTTAAAGACCCATAGTTCTAATTTGATACTGTACTAAAATCACCTGTCCAGAATACCTAGAATGGGGCTAGTTTTTGATTTTATAACAAGATTCTAATAGGATCTTGGGTTAACTGAATTGATTTATTATCTCTTGATACATTGTACATGCCATGTAGTGTTCCATTTTGATTTTGTAATTTCTTATTAGCCTTTTAAATGAAGTATTGGCTAATTAAATTCATATTTTTTTACAATAAATCTTTAGTCTGCACTTTAGCTAAAGAAATAAATTAGCATTTCTTTCTTCAATTCCTCTCAGCAGTGGCTTAACAAGCAGAGCTGGTACCTGGGACAAACCCTGCAGGAGAACCAGGAGGGGAGGTACATGGTTTCAAGAATGGGAACATGGAGAGGCACATGGTTCCAAGACCAGAGGGGGAGAGGATGAACAGGTAGGCAGTTCAAGAAGGGCAGCAGCAGTCTTACCCATTGTGGGAACTCCTGAAACAGTCCCCAGCTGAGCTGCTGCTGCCTCTGCCAGGTGCTCTGCCCATTGCAGCTGTTGCTCTTAAAGCAGCATCAGCATCTTGGGGCTGTTTTGGAGTATGGGTATGCTCCCAGGACACAGACTCTGCTGAATTGAGGGGAGATTGCCATTACTTACCCCATGTAACAGGGGTCCCTAACCCTTGTTACTGAAGAGACAGAAGTAGCAGCACTAAATGGCTGCAAGAAAACATAGAGGTCAGTCTGCAGGGAGGCAGGCTGCATAGCAGGAAGTCTGCTGAGGAAGCCAATGAAAATGTGTCTGGCTGAGAGAACCAAAGGTCATGTAACTGGAAGGGGTAGAGCTCAGAGAAACAGAAGTCTGGCTCCTAGGTTGGAACATTCTGGCCTAGGTCTTGAACAAAGAAGGAGCTCTGCAGAGTCTTAAAGAAACAAGTTGTTTTTTTTCAGAGAGAGAGAGAGTGTGAGTGTGAGTGTGTGTGCGCGCTGTGCTTTGCAGGCAAAGATGACTGTATCTGGTTGGGGGGTAGGGCTGGAGCAGAGAGGGAGGAAGAAGAGAGAAAAGAAGTGGAAAAGAAAAAATGGAGGGAGAAAGAAAAGGAGGTGGTGGGGGCTAGGTTGCATGGGTCCATAGGTGGCTTATAAGCCTGATCTTTGCCTTGAACACTCTGCTGCAGCAGGGGCAGAAGAGTGATGAGGACCGGGTATGAGAGGTTTTCGTTTTCCTGGTCATGCATTTCTTCATTGCTTCTGCCATGCATTGTTATTCAAAGGCCAGTACTGTGTTCTGGGTTGATGACCTCCAGGATGGAGGGTCGCGAGCGATTTGCTCCCACGACCCCAGGTTGATGCCAGAACTCTTTAGGGAAACCGTTAGTGCACCACAAAAGCATACTCCATTTGACAGTTCACCATCAAAGGTGAAGATTTTCTTTGGCAGGTGAGTGTTGGGCATTCTTGAAAGGTGGCTGGCCCATCCTAGCTGTGCCAGTTTCAGCAGAGTATGAATACTGGGGAGAGCTGAACTTCTGAGCACCTTGGTGTTTGGGATCTTGTCCTGCCACTTGATCTTTAGTATCTTTCACAGGCAGCACAGATGGAAGTGGTTTGGTTTCTTGGCATGACGCTGGTAGACGATCCAGGTTTCCCAGGCATAAAGGAGGGTCAGGAGAATGATGGCTTTGTAGACCTTCAGTTTCATTGACATTCCGATGTCTACGCAGTCCCAGACTGACTTGCGGAGTCTGCCAAAAGGCCACACTGGCTTTTACTAGTCTCGCCTTGACTTCGTTGTCGATGTGGACTACACGGGAAAGCATGCTGCCTGGATAGGCAAACTTGTCAACTGTTTTGTTTTGGTTTTTTTCATATTCATGCTGCAAAGCATGTGTGGATGAAAGGGAGTGGGGAGGCCGCTCTGGGTACCCAGGAAGGCACTGCAAATAGCTAGTTGATTTAAGATACTGTTGCACTAGGTCAGGAGCATCCAGGTCCAGGGCCACTCTGGGATCAAGGTGCCAGGCAGAATCAGGAAAAAAAAGCAGATTCCAGGGACAAGCCAGGTCAGAAGGCTAGGAGGTCAATCTGAGAGAAGGGTCTAGGAACAAGCCGAGACAGGAGTCTGGGAGATCAGGCAGAGAGTGGAATCGTAAAGTAATCTGAATCAAGAAGCTGGGAGATCAAGCAGAGACCAAAGTCAGAGCACAAGTCAGGAGAAATAGCAAAATGGTCTGAGATCAGGCTGAGCCCTGTTGCCCAGATACTTCTGGTTCCTGCTCAGGAAGGTATATGGTAGAAGTGAGGGTCAGCTGACCCTGACTTGCCACTCCAATGATAGGGAGTGGGTGAAGGGCTAGCCCCTTATGGGCTTCAGACCAGCCTAGATTAATCTGGGTGGTCAGCCATACGATGGCAGTCCAAGATGAGCAGTTGTGCTGGCTAAGCCAAGGTCCCAGGTTTGAGGCCATGGTCTGACAGACTGTTAAGGGACTGGTCGGGGTAGAGATTCGGGTCCCAAAAGGGGCTGATCAGGCCTGCAGTCTTGACAGAAAGAGGCTCTAACTGAAATCTGAACTGGAGGCTAGAGAAAAATAGCCCAAACTTAGAGCAAGTATAGGGGCAGAGACCCTCCTCAGGGGATTAAGTTGAAAGATTGAGCCAGATGAAGGCAGCCTGATGATGAGCAGGGCACAGTGAAGCACCTCAAGGTAAGGGCATGCTCCCAAATGTATGTCATTACAGCAAGGCATGGCAGAAAAAGACAGGGCAGTACCCTGGGAAGCCAGAGACACAGGTTTAGTGTAGGTGCTAGGGGGTGTCACAGCCATCTTTAGAGGCAGGTTCTGTTACACCCACTGCCAATGAATTCCCACAGGCGATAAAGCACCCTTCTTTTTCAACCAATTTCTTGCACCTCTCTGCTTATTGCCCCCCTGTTAACCTGCCTCTTAACCTGCCATGCATCTTAACCAGACCTGTTAACCTGCCCCTTACCTCTGCCGTGCATCCATAAGAATACTAGTACTCACATATAGACACCTCTGTACGTCCCAAACTACATACTACCCACTCAAGCAGCTCCAACATACCTGCTTCACTATCTTGGAACCCTATGCCAGCATTTTTATTTTTATTTTATATATCTATTATATGTTAGCAATCTTCATTCATACATTCTCAATCATACTGTATACTCTTATTGCCGCCCCACATAGGCAGCCATACACCTATGTTCTCACGTGCAGCATTTCCGTCATTCATTCTCTCGCCTTATTCTGCTATACACACCAGCATGCATCAATACACTTGCTATTCCTGCATTTGATCCATTCACTTCAACTCCTGTCATAGGTCCTAGACACTTCTTCATTCCCTATGAGCATCTTTCCTCCCAAACATAGTTTTTCCTCATTTATCTCACTTCCTATAACTGGTTCTTTGAGACCGCCCCAAGAACTCCCCATCTCAGTTCCTCATGTATACAGTAATAATATTCACCTTTTCCTCCACTTGTTCTTTCTCCTCTCTCTCCTTCTCTCTTTCACCTAATAACCCCTTTTTTGAGTCTCTCAGGGAAGACCTCTTTTTCCATTCTCACCAGGTCTCTATGCTACACTTTCCAGCCCCTTCAGGGCCCTGACTGCTCTGGCAGAAAGAAAGGAGGAAGCACAAATCAGAAAAAGTCTCAGAAGTTCAGAGGGGTTCCGTTCCCTCCTGCCTTCAGAAATAGCTCCTCTGCTCCTCTTTTCCCCGCTCCTGAGCACCTGATCAGGAGGAGAGTCTTGCTGCAGAAGGCCCCTTCTGCCTGGTGCAGAAGTTGCAAAATTGAGGGGGAGAAGGGATGTGAGAGCTTAGTGATAAAGTGATATTGGAGGCAGGTGGGCAGAGTTGTGGCTGAGGAATAGGAGCTGGAGCACAAAACTGAGGTGAGGAATGAGGTGCTGGGCAGATGGGGGGGCTGGCAGTGGGCAGAAATTATCTGGGAATTGGGGGATCAGGATTGATATGGAAGAAGAGGGGCAAACTTTGTGAGCTGAGGAGGGACATATGGATGGGGAGGGGTGAGAGGTCTTACAACACCAAGAAGTGGATTGGGGTTCTCTTCCAGGCATGGTTAGTGATGCATATTATTGTCACAGTGCCTACCTACTGTGGCAACAAGTGTACTAGAAATGCTGCCAAACAGGATGCTTTGTTTTGTTTCTGGTGTAGTGTCTTGGAAGCTACAAAAAAAATTCACAGCTGAAATTATTCCATTTGCTTTTCTCTCAGTTACATCATCTTTATTTCTACATTTCTAGTTATAGCATGCTTTTCTACGCACCAAGTATTTTAGGGGCAGCTTCACCAGGCCTGTATAAATAGAGACTGGTACCTTCCTTCCCATAACTTTGTGCTTCCATCTATGCAGACTGCAATTACATGAGCTTTTTAGGTACAATATTACACTGGCAAACACAAATGTTTTAAATAAATTATCACCTGCTTTCTCTCTTGGCTTTACTAAGTTCCAAAAAAAATTCCCTAAGGAAATAACAATGTTTTAAAAACTTTTTTTATTTCAAATGTATTAGCATATGTTCCCTTAGGCTTTGCACCCTCAGTAAATTTCCCAGATGCTTAGGTTAGCCGGCTCTTCATCTCTTCTTAACTGTCAAAGCAGCAAATAGTGAAAACAGCTGACTCAAGAAATGGGTCAGCTCAACTAGTGGCCAAATTGTGCAAAGGTTTTAAATTATTCTGTTTGCTTTTCTCTCTCTCTCCGATTGCAGGAGACATTATAGTAAAGGGAAAATCTATGAGTACATGAACAGGGCATCTGGCAAACTGAGACCTAAAGTGCTCTCCCATACAGCCAAAAGCCCTGCTTCTGCAGCCAGCAATTACTCCTGTCAACATTTCTCCAAGAAATTCCTGCTATTACTAATTAGCAGTAAACTCTTGGTTCCCAAGATGTGAAATGGACCCTGCACTTCACAGGGCCTCTTTCAGGTCCATAAGACTGGCTAGTTGCAGGACAAGATCCTACATTTATAATCTCTTTAAAAAGCCATCAGTGCAGATGAGAAACTTGAACCTGATACTGTTTTAACTGGCAGATAAAAAAAAAAACCCAAAAAACTAATGATACAACTGAAGCACTGAAATAACACATTTCCTGACGCAAATATCTTTTGAAATAGGAATTTCTGTCTCTCCAAAAGTTATGCTTGGAACTTTAGCATCTTTAATATTGATAATAGAATAATACATATACACCATAATATATGAAGAAACTTGATTTTAGAAAAAATCGTCACTGTCAGTTAGTTTTCTCTGCATCTCTACTCCAAAGGAAAATTTTCAATAAGATCTCAAATTATGATTGCAGGAGAGATTATGGTAGGGGTAAGATCTATGACTGAGTGGACACCTGATACACTGAGATCTAAAGTACTGTCCCATTCATCCAAAAGTCCTACCTCTGCTGCCAGCAATTACTCCTGTCAGAGTTGGTCCAAGAAACTCCTGCTATTACTAATTGGCAATAAACTCCTGGTTCCAAAGAAGGAATATGAAATAAAAACAAAACAGCAGGAACTTTCCACTCTCCAAACGTGACCTTATTTAGGAGTGTTGGTATGATGTTTTAATGGTCTCATATAAAAAATGCTTTGATTTACAGAATCTCCACTTTTCATTGCCATTTGGACCAAAATATTCAAAACTGTCCAATTTCCTAAAGAACAGATGTTCTTACTCCCAACCAAATGTGGTATCCACAGTTTACAGCAACAGATGTCAGAGATTTGACTCATGGGATCTGGCTCATCGTGCTCTATCATGCAGCTCACAGTGTTGCCTGATGCATCACATGCACTATGTGCTGGCCTTGGTGCCACACGCTGCATGCAGGGCACAGGGCTGGTCTGGCTGTGTTTGCTGGATCTGGGACTGGCCTGGATCAAGCTCACAGACTGGCCTTATGTGCCAGAGCCCACATGAGCCCTTGGCCAGCTCTGGCTGCTGTATACTGCATGCATTGCACAGAGCTAGGGTCAGCACATGTTGGATGTGGCATGGGGGCTAGCTTTCCCTGGTTTAGAGGTAGGAAAAATGAGGCACACAGGAGAGAAACTAGTTGATCAAGGTTACCAAGCAAGTCATTGACTGAGAAGGAATAGAGCCCAAGTCTCTAGAGTCCCAGTCCAGTGCTACAACCGCTGGGCCAGTGGTTCTCAACCTTTTTAGAGACTCAAGGCACTCGTCCATAACTTTTCTTAACTCAGCAGCATCTCATTTCAAAAACTAATTTAACTTATTTTTTGATTAAGGAAACCTCGTGGAGCAATTCTTTTGTTGCAAAGAACTCAAAAAGACCATAACAGGTCAGGATGTTTTTGACACTATGGATTCCTATTTGATATCGCTGGTTTTATCCTGTAAATTATGTTCAAGTTTTTGCACACCTAACAGCACACCCTTTTGTGGCACCTTTAAAGGAACTCACAGCTCCATGGTTGAGCATTGTTGTACTATGCCCTACAGCTTCCCATATCTATCTGAAGTCTTATTTTTCTATTCTGGGCTGTCACTGCAGAAAGATTTTTTTGGTTAGGCTTACACCGAATGTGCAGTATTTTTATTCTTGATATAGACATGACTCATCAAAGACCTATAGGGAGACATTCATGCTAATATTTAGAACGCTTACTTAGGACCAGCACTTTATAAGCACTGCACAATATTTGTGTGAGAAAGGGGAACTTTTGGCCTGGATTTGAACCCTCTGATACCTAAAGGAAAGCTGCCAACAGCAGCCCTGATCTGCGGGCACACGGCTCCCCCATGTCCTGCCGACATCTGCCCAACTGGGGCGGGTCGGGCACTGGACAATGCTGCATGGAGGCGGGAGCCACTTGTCTGCAGGCAGCACACCAGCTCCACTCTGTACCCATCCCACCCCAGCTGGGCAGGTGGCAGCAGGGCATAGGGGGGAAAGCAGGGGTTGGAGCACAGCTGCAGCGCCGCCTGCAGACAAGCAGCCCCTTCCTCCACACACCTTTGTCCAGTGCCTGCCCTGCCCCGACTGGGCAGGTGGCAGCAGGGCACAGGGGGTCATGTGCCTGCAGATTGGGGTGGAGCGAGGGCCATGGGGAGGCTGCAGCCACCCGGAAATTCACTGTCTGCCCAGCAAAGCCCCCACTGTCCACCCAAAGCACAGCCCAGTGCAGCCCCGACCTACCCCACACAAATCCAGAGGCACATGCCTCCCCCCCATGCCCTCCCGGACTAGCACCAAGATCAGCAGCATGAAACACCAGTCAAGCGGCCATACAAGCAGCTTGCAGTGGCAGGAGACTCTCCCCCCCTTAGCCTGCCCAGCCCCTCCCTTACCATGGGGAGCATTGATCTGCCCACCATGCCCCTTCTCTTCCCCCTACACTTCCACCACAACACAACAGAACACACTTACCAGCTGCAGGCTGCTGTATCCATGGTCATAAAGATGAAACCCACGCTGGAATGCCAAAACATATGTTATATGCTGCTTGGCAGTGTTTTCAGGTTTGGGCTTTTCATGCACCCATCAAATGTTAATGTTTCCAACATTTTTTTTAATTTTTTATAAAACATCCCAATGTTTTAGTTGGTGTTTAAAAAAAAACCAAATTTTTAAAAAATGTAATAATATACTTTTCTGACACAGTGAAAATAATATCATTTCTCTTTCAGGATCATAGCGACACTCCAGAAGAATTTGTAGTTTGCATTTTTAACACAGGAAAGGAAATGTAGATAGTGCTAGATGATGATGATGATTTTTTCATGATCATCAATATGCATAGTTTTATATAAAATGGGGATCAGAACCAGGGCCTACAAGTTTGCAAGGTATAATGCAGAGACTTTGTTAAGTACATTTTCTGAACAAAAGTGAAAGTCCACATCAGTGCAGTGAACCTAAATCTTTCTTTAAGTTACTGCATAGATGAGGTTTTCATTTTTGACGTTCTCATGGAAGAAAGACAATATGAAATATTCATATTAACAAGCAAGGTGAGGCAGAATTCATATTAAGTGTCCTTATATGTTCAGCGTCACATCACAATAGCACCACAGTTCATATGTAGACCAACTGTTTCCATTTTTTTTAAATGTTGTTTGAATTTTTTGGCCTGTCAGAGAACTATGTGAGATTTCATATATGATGTATCCCTTTGTATATGCAATAATCTCTGTATATTTTTCTGTGTATATACATGTGTTTATGTATAGGAAGGAATTGATTTTCAAAAAGGGAGCAGTTCTTAGCATTATAGTATCTAGAGTAATATAGTTACATTCTATGTGAATCACTGACTAATTTTATTTTAATCTCTTCAGCATTGCACAACATTTATTAGATTCCTTGTGGTTAAATAAAAACACTAATAAAGAAGAAATGTATTTGTAATCATTCATCCGATACTTTTGTATCAGGTGAATGAGCACATAAGTCTGACTAGACCCTCAAATGGCCTTTCCTGGCACATAATGGGGTCTGAGGAAACAATCTCTTCTTTGCCTGCTCCTAAAGTTCTGCTCAGGAATTGGAACAGGTGTTTTCAGTGACTCAATGTTAAAAATTAAACACCTTTGAAAGGAAAAAGCAGCAGCTCTACCTAGACTTTTCCAGTGTACTGTAAGTTTCAAATCACATGGGACTTGGTTTTGACTGCTCAGTGAAGAAGAAACAAGTTATAAATTTGGCATTCTGCATAGCAAGTGTATTTAAGTTCAAATGAAAAAAATCGGACTGATACCTACAGCAATAACTTCTTTATGGTCCAGACACTACTGGAGAAAAGGACTTAAACTTTTTTAATTACAAACTTCAGCATTTCTTTATTTATAGCCAATATTATGACTCTACATGGGGAAAAAATACACTGAGCACAAAATCAAAGTACCAGAAGAGGAGATCCTCAGAGATAGAGGGAGTGAAAATAATGAATTCACATGTGATGTGGAAACATTTTTGCTTCCAACAGAGTAATGTAACAGACAGATGGTTAAAGAAGAGTGTTGGGAAGAAGGAGATGAAGGAGTGATGTAGTGAGGGGTTTGAGAGAAATGCTGTGGCTCAGAAAAAAGCTCATCTTTTACCCCTTCAGATAAAATGACTAAAAGAACTAACTAAACCATTGGCAAGAGTTTAGTTCTCACCAATATCATTTACAATCCCCAAATTGTGAAAAAAAGGGAATGGATATTTAAAATCTCCAAATCTTGCATGGTCCTGTAATAGGTTGCCCTCCCCAGTGGCATTCTTTTCCTTTTTGCCTATGAGGGGCACCCCTGAAGTCCCTTAATGTTTCATTTTTCTCTTGTTCATCTTGTATCCCACCTTCACTCACCTGCCATGTCTTGATGTAAATATTATTTAGATGTTCTTACAAGTGGGAGACTACCTATTGTAATTCTGTGTTGGGGTTCTCAGCCACCACAAGCCTTGTCCCCTGTCTTCCTCTAGCTAGGCCTACCAGTCTAAACCCACCAGATAGGGTTTGACTCTGAGGCTCTAGCTCCTTAATCTTGGGGCTCATGGCCCTCCTTTTGTTTTCAATATGAAGCCTAGGCTATCTGGCCCAGAAGCCGATTCACTGGCCACAAAGCCAGCAGGCCACGAGTTCAAGGCTGGGCAGTGGCCCTGAACTCCCACTGTCCCAGGACACACCTTCTTTTAACTCAGGCTTGTAGCCAAGGTTCCCCACTGAGGCCCCGCTTAAAAGTCCTGTACCCAGCTCTCAGCAGCTGGCCCTGTACACCTGCACCACTGGTACACTAGGCCCCCTTGGCCTTTTATGACCATGCCCAAGGCACTAGTGAAGTCTCCTCCTCCCCTACAGCCTCATCTACAAACCACCAGTTTCAATCAACAAATATATATAAACAGCAAGTCAATAGGGTATAACCACAAAAAAAATTGAAATTGAAGAAGGCAGCATGCCAGCTTTCATTTTCTTCACGGCTTGGTGCTTCTGCTTTCCCGCTGTCTGTGACACTCCTCCCTGTGGCATGGCTGCCACTTCTCTGAGAGTCATCAGGAGTTCCCTTCTCACAGCAGCCTGTCAGCAGCTAAGCCTCTCTGTGGCTCTCATGCACAACCTCCTTCCCCTTTGGCCACTACCCCCAAATGCCGCCAAACCCAGGGTTTTCATAGCTCTGGCCTGCCCCCTTCCGGTCACCTGACTAGCTGACCAGGCTCAGCTTTTAACCCCCACCTTGCCAGCCGGATGTGCCTGGAAAGTTCTGGTCTTAAAGGGACCAGCCTGCTTCCTGGTGACAGGGCTAGGGTTCCCTGCTACAGGCCCATATAAAACAAGACACACTGAACCAAATTCTTACCACCCCTTTAACTCTTTTGTGCAACTATGACAGCACAAAGCAGCCATGAAGCTGACTTTCTCTTGTGTTAGGGGATTCCACAGGTGGTAGAATCCCAAGGAAGTGGTTCTATGCCATATCTACCATCCTGGTCCCTGGCATGCAGCTCCCCATAGTGTAAGTAAAGAAAAGAAGGTGTGGCCACACACTTTTGTACTTGTCTACTGGAACAGCCACTTTGGTCAATAACTACACAGGCATGAGTCATGGGTACTTCATTTTACCATAGAAAACAGAACTGGTCATAGATTCCCAGGGACATAAAAATTATATATAACTATCTTTACCAACCCCTGTGAGCTTTTTTTACTATCAAGCAATAGGCAATGCATATTTTATCAGCCCACAACAATTTTAACTCTGATTCTAGGGTAAGTCAAAGCCCACTCATGTTTGTTTAGAAACAGTTTAGCCCTGGCTACACTAGGGTGAGAGCTATGTTTAATATCTTGTTAAATGTGTTATTTAGCAGTGTAGACCAGGCTTTAGCTAGACTGATGATAGATACAATTTCCTTATTTTAAAAGGTCAAGTTGGCCCTGTAAGGGAATGTTTGTTTAATTTTTTATAGTGACCTGACCTGAGCCAGAAGCACTGAAGAAAACCCTGGAGAGATCTACCAGCTGCTGCCTGAAATTTAACAAAATGAATGTCAGTCTAAATAGTTCTTCATATTGTACAGGGGTAGAGGGTAAAAAGATATACATCTCTGTCCTTTAACTTGAGCTCTTATAGTAGTACATAGACTGACTGAGGAAAAACCTATAACAGACAGATGCTTCAGCTAACAAGGAAGCAGTAAATATATATTTTTGCTCATTGGAAGAGAGTGCTACATTTCTTCACATCTATTACTTCATCTCTATTTTTTCCACTTTGATTTTAAAAGGGAAAAACAAAAAAGCAAAGATTAGAGCTGTTTTTTTCAAAACAAAATAATTTCTTTTTAAGGTCCAAATATAGCTGTTAAAATCAAAGTAAATTCATTCACACTTTCATGGCCCTGCAGAATAGGTTGAACTGGCATGACGCCGGATCCAGTAGGTAGATGGCATGCAGCTGGATCGGGCTGGTGCTGTGTTCAAATGGGGCCGTGGAGAGCATGCAGTCAGATCTGGTAAGCAAGCAGTTTGTGGTGAGGGATCCAACCCACAGACCCTATCCCCTTCTGCTCGTCTGGCCAGAAAAGTTTCAAGACACTGGTGCAACCTAATCTTAAAACTACACAAACAACCTAATTGCACAATTACCAGGCACATTGCCCATTGAACACCAAGAACACCCCAGCCTGTCACAGGAAGATGAGGGCACTGTTAAAGTCTTGCCACTGCAAAGACAAGGTATAGTTGTTAAAATGCCACACAGTTTCAAGATAGAAAACTATGCCCCCACTACACAGAAGGCAAAATCCCCTGCAGTCCATACCAATCTGACTGAAGTAAAATTCCTTCCACATCCTAAATGTGGTGAGATCATGATGACACTAAGCAGGCAGGGAGGGGAAGAAGACGTTTTAACCAGGAATTGTTGGGTTTAAGTTGCAACATGAGCACTGGCACACCCCAGGTAAAATCCCCAGTCTTGGTGATAACCAACACCAAATGATGCTGAAGAAGACAGAAAACCCCTGGCACCTGTAGCAATGGGAAGAGCTTATCACTGTTTGTGGTGGATCTAGGCTCACATTCCCCATGTGCAACAAATAGGTCTGTAGCAAAGCGAGGGGAAAACAAAGTCCTTCCTAGCCCATGTGTCAACCAGCAAAGCCCAACAGCATGGGGAAAACCAAATGACCTACACTCTGCTCTGCAACCTGGGGACTGCAAATACAATTCCACACATCACATACCCTAATTGGAGGGTCAGAACTCCTCTTCCTGTCATACTCCCTCCTCCATGAACTTAACACAGCTTCTTTAATCTTTGATAACTAAGCTGGTATCACAAATGCATTGTCTCAAACCAAGAATAACACTGTTGTAGTATGTCTATATTAAGGAACTGCTCATGTGCAGATACATCAATCTAACTGTGCAGGAGTCAACTCCCCTCCCCCCCCCTTTTACAATCCAGAGCAGTTAGACAGTAGGGAATAATTGGCCTAAATCCCAACCTTAAGGTCATAACAGTTAGCCAGTCTGTAGGCATGTGGGTCAGTATGCAAAATTACCTGTTGCCCCTAGAATGCTTCATGTGGGTCTGGAGTTGCTACAGTCCTCCTGGAAGCAACTGCCCAAGCAGCCTTACATGGGATCCTAGGGGCCTCCCAGGGTTGCAGCAGTAGGGATTCTGCCATGCGTCACCTGGCTAGCAGTCGCAGGATGGCTCTAGGTGGCCTGGCTCTGCTTTTGAGTGCCACGTGCTGCCTGGACGTGTGCTGCTCCACCTTTTTTTCTGCAGATTTTTTGACCACTGGAAATCCAGGGGTCAAAAAAACCCACTGGGGGAAAAAAAAGCAGAGCAATGCACACACAGGCAGTGTGCCTTTGCAGCATGTAGAACATCTAAGCGTGCACTATGTGATGCCACAGATGTATTTGTGGTGCCACATACCACATGGCCACACTCATCTGGACGTGGCCACATTGTTCATTTATCCAGGCTCAGAAACCCTCCTCATAGATTCAAACCCTTTCTTTTCCTACTTTGCATAATTCTTTAACAGCCTTAAAAAGTGACTTCTCCTGCATTCCAGGAACCCTAACCCTCTGTTTACCCTCACATGCATTTATTTTTTTATTACTATGTATACTCAGAGGTGGATCATGTGGGGGGGATGCACTAGTGCACTTACACACCTTTCCCCCTCCCTGATTCCTGATCTACCCAAAGTTTAAAAGCAACTGTTTGGCAGTGGCAGCAGCATTTTTATTCAGGCAGTCCTGAGTGGGGAGTCAACTGGCTTCATGACTCATTGTAATCTACCTGGTCCCTTTTAAACTCTTCATTCCACAGGTGTCAACTACCTTCTTTTTATAGATTTGATGTACCATCACTCAGGCTATGCTGTGTTTTGCAATTCTGCTGTCTGTTAGCTGCTCCGTAATGAAGCTCCAATTTCACAGCCCTGCAGATTGTTTTAAATTTATTCCAATTAAATTATATTTGGTTTGCTTCAATCTTAAACTGAATAATACAGCCCTAAGCACCTAGCATATTAGTAAAGCTTCTAGTTTATTTTAATTGGAGAAAAATATATGTTGTTTTATATGTGATGATGCACCTCACCATCTGCACTCCCACCCTCCCCCCTTTTCAAAAAGCTGGATCCAGCTTTTTGCACACACAAGCAGTGTGCCCTTGCAGCATGTAGAATATCTAAGTGTGCGGTATGTGTGTACAACCCCGGTGAATAGGAGCCCTAGTCATGTGCCAGGACCGCACTGTGTTAGGCACTCTACAACCCTGACTGAAAAGGAAGGCCTTGATGCGAAGAGCTTAAAATCTACATTTAAGAGAAAAGATAAAAAGATGAGCGCAGACAGATGGGGAAGCATGAGGAAACAGCAAGAAGATATTATTCAGTATGCTTGGTAGTGGCCTTTACAAACAGATATCCTAACTTGTCAAATGTAGCTTTGCAGGTATCATGGCAAAGGAGAATTTTATGGATGTATTGGAAGGATGATAATGAGATATTAACAGAGAGATTTTCCCCTGAAATTAATATCAAGATTAGAGACAGCATGGAGGTGCTGCATTGAAAAATTGGTTACAATCACAAACTGAACAGAGGTGTGTATTAGCCTTTGACGGTGAATAATGATCCAGACACATGACACATTCTCAGTTCTCAATTTAGTCTGGTGAAAAGTGAAGCAGACACATGATGCCCAGGTTTTACTCCAGAGGAAATGTTCTCTGCTCTAAAGTTATTTCGGAGGAAGTTAGAAGTAAATTTATTGCAGAGAAAGTTACTGCGGTGTCCATATTATGTGTCCACTACTCTTGTTAATTTCCCTCCAAGACAGCAATTTGCTCAATGCAGTATAGCAATACTAGAAATAATTATTACTAGAAATAATTAGGCTTATTTCAGGCAACCAGCTTGGGAGAACTGGCTATGTGCGTGTTTTTACTACAGCATATTTACTAAAGAGTTACAGTTGGGGTAAAGTACCCTGGATTAAGCATGTCATGTTTGCACTCTAAGAGGTGCACAGGTTGGAAGGATGTTGAAAGTGAAAACAATATAGCTTATGTTTGATTTTATAGAAAAGGGGAAGTCGGAGAAGGGATGCAAAGAAAGGTAGTCAAAGAGGAAAAAGATCTTTGGAATGACACATCAAGTGTTTAAAGAGAGCATGACTGCATTTTTCAGTAACAGAAAAAAGGATGTTCCAGTAATGAATATCTGAGTTGACAAGAGCCCAGATAAGCATTTAGCTATATGAATGCCACATCTTTGAACTCTTACAGAATCTTGGAATTATGAAAAATTACAGCTGGAAGGACCTTCAGAGGTCATCTAGTCCAAGCCTCCATCAAAGGCAGGATCATCCCTATTCAAACCATCCTATACAAGTCCATTGTTTAACCTATTAGTAGAACTACACAGTTAATCCTGACACAACCACAAGGCATAGCAGTCTAACCAGCCACAGATACAGATGGGGGATAACAGCTGTTAACATCTTGCTGCAAGAATTGTTAAAAAATATTGGAGAGATACAAGGAAGAGGGTCTTGCTACCCTTCCCCCTCCTCCCACAAATACAAAGGGAAGCAAAATCCCACAGAGTCCATACAGATCTGGCCATGAAGTAAAATTCCTTCCTGACCCCAAATATGGTGATCAGTCTAACTCAGACTAGAGGAGCAAAGCCCTCTGGCCAGCAGAGAGGAAAGAGGCACTTTTTTTCAATTTTGAATTTATCAAAACATTTCCCTGTGGTCTATCACCGTCAACACCATCATTCTTTCACATTCAAAATATAATTAAGAGAAATCAAGGGGTTTTGGCCCCTCCAACCTTCACTACTGTTTTGAGTGGTAGCTTTCATTGATTTCAGGAAACTGAAAACTGAGGCCTAAAAAAAGTCCAGGAATTTATGGTGGGAAGCCAGGCTGAATAAAATTTTGTCTTCACCCCTACGCAAAGCATCACTGTCTACAAGTATGTGGTAATTAGGGCACAGTAGACTAATTTACTGCTGGCTAGTCCTGTCAGATACAAGTAGTATCTGGCAGCACAGTAAATTACTGTTCTTAAATGCATGTGTAGATGATGATATTGGGATCAGTTTACTCCAGCTCAAATTGAGTCACATTAATTGCATGTGTCGATGTGTCCAATATAACACAATTTGTTGTTGTAAAATATTCCTTTTAAACTACAGAATCATGGACAGTGGACCAGATGTGAAAAGGCTAATCTTTTGATAGCTTGCAAAATCAAGTTGAAGAACAAGCAATTTCTTTATGAGCCCGTTTGAGATATTTCTCTGTTCTAATCTGTACATATTTATTAAATGCAGAATCTGTTTCTGTGATGGGACTTGCTGAGTGCTGACACAGTATAAATGTGTATAAATAATGGTAGACCTGATGCACTCCTTCATTTGCATACACCCATGAAAGGAAAGGGAAAAAGAGATTCTGTTTCTATTCTTGTTAAAGTTAACACAACAGAATCCTGTGGTCTGTAGGTGTTGCTAGGAAAGTGCTGTTCTGCTTCTTTTACTGTACCAGCTTTCTCACTTCTACCAGCTGAGAATGCCATGGAAACAGAGGTTGAAAAGCAAAAGCTGATCAGGTTAGGTTTTTGGATTCTTTTAGTACACACGTCAAAAAATAATTTTTTTAAACAACAGTGTGAAATGTCCTGACCTATTTTTAGTGATCTCTACAGAAGTGACAGCATAACCTCTGAAGGAGGACAAAACATTGTCACAGAAATTGTCCAAAATCTGCACAAGTGTCATTGACCTACTATTTTCTCTGCAGTACCAAAAAACTTTAGCCACTTAGAAGCCTCGAGTGTTAGAATGTAAAGATATTTTAGAATGTTAAAAAAATAACAATGCATCTATATTACTAAAAAGAATTAAGGTAGAGCCACACTAACGACTGGAGCCACTGAGCATTTACTGCATTTTGTGGATTTGCAAGTGTGAACATACATGCTTTAAAAAGCAAAGCTAATCCATCAGAAAATGTACTTAGTTCATTTATTTTGACTATGATAGTTTAATTGTGATTATTGATCTCTCCTACTGTACTGTACACATACTGAAATTAGGAATCCATATCTACTTAGATCTTTTCATATTGTCACAATGTTATGTACCATGGCAACAAGAATTGTGTGGCAGAGGTGATAAAAGCTAGATTTTCCTCTTCTGAAAAAAACAAAGAGGTTCCCTACTACTTCGTTTGAAGGGTTATGAGCACATTTGCAACTAGCTACTAAAGGTTTGCTCAAACATTAGCTAGTTCATTGAAATGTTTTGTAAAAAGAAATATTAATAACACAGGACTAATAACATCATAGACTAACTACACTAAAAGAGGTCAAATGTAATCATTTGAATTGCATTTGGTAATGCAGTAGATAAGATGCTTTTAGTTTGCCTGCCACCTTTATTTCTATGTATTGTTTTTTAATACAATGTTGAGGGCTATTACTTTTCCAAAGAAAGTTCCCTTCTCATTTGCATGAAGCTCTATGTTCATTACAATTCTTTTCACTAGTAGCTTTTGCACTGTTAAGGAAGATTTCTGTGGATATTTGGAACAGACTGAGTGGAAGGAAGAAAAGTGGTATTTATAAGAAGGAGGTATTTTCAACTCTTGGTTTATCCTTCACAATTGTCAACTTTGGTGAAATTTCAGTTGCTAAATTCCCCCTTTGTGAGTGCGGCTTTGAAAAAAAGATCATCTACAAAAAAAAAAGACACAAAAGTTTTGAATTTTTTTGTTCAAGTTGTTAATAAATATTCTCTTTAGCCAAAAGCTAATTGGGTCCAGTTTTGTTGAGAGAGTTGCCTTGTTCTTGAGAATTTAAAGAAAGTAAATCTCTAGCCCTTATGGTTTTAGAGAAAACACTGAAAATAACAAAGAATTATATATCCATGTATTGATGACCAGGGCTTCTAGAAATCAGTTCGCCATAGAAAATAGTGGAATTTACATTTTTACAGAGAAGCTTTAGAATTGCTGGTGAAAAAAAAAATACTGAAAATAATGAGAAAAAAAAACCTGAAAATAAAATGCTGACTCCCCACTGGAAGCCAGTGTTTTTCGCAGCTGCTGCAGCAGTCTACCACACAGGGAAGTAGCCAAGATGGCAGTCATCCCACCCTCCCTCCACAGCTGATTGGCCAAGAGGGCTGCACTTCACGCAGTCCCGCCCGTCTCCATCAATCAGGAGTGAGACATGGAGCCTCATGAATGGCAACCCTCTTGGACAATCACAGGCAAGGCCAATCAGTCAATGAGTGTTGTGAGGGGGATTCTAACAGAATAAAACGCAGATTTTATGTGTTTTTTTAATCAGAGAACTTTGGAGTTTTTATCACGGAAAACTAGGATCCTTGCTGATGACCCTAAAGAAACAGTAGGTCTGAAAGGTGCCAGCTCTCCTGTTTGTGTTAACTGGTTAACTCATACACTCAGTTATAGTAATTTAAATGCCAACCTTGTTAACTATTTCATTGATAATGAAAGCAATTATAAGGAAGATCCTTTTATGGCACTGTACACAACCTACTGGGTGGCATCTCGTTTTAATGCTAGGAGAGACTGGCACTTGGGAAAGGACCAAACCTGCCCCACAGACAAATAGTCATTCAAGCAGAGTGGAGTCATGGAGCTCATCTGACACCAGTTAAGAGATCGTATGAGTCAAGTCAATCTCAAATTCACTGAAGTAGCTAGCCATCCCAGTTATCTAGCTTTGCTTCCGCAGAAGCATAAACTGATGGCTTCTACTCTTGTTCTAGTGGGTGCTGTTCCTTCCTGTCTACTCCAGGTTGTCTGCAGGTGCAAGCAGATAATAGTACATCAATTACACTGTGTTCATTATTTCAATTTTTTCTTGCAGCCATAAGGACTAGAAACAAGTTAATGTAAGCTGAGAGTCTGATGCCATCATAACACTGGAAGCCAGGGCTCTACAGCTGTTGTACGTAGGCCTTAATCTGGTTGGGTTGTACCTAAAATTCACTAAAGACCACAGTTTCAATCATATATAAACATGTGTACAATCTTCTATCAATACCATTCTATTTTGGCATTTTAAGTGGTAGAGCTGAGTTGTGGGTAGGGTGTGGGAAAGTACCACAATTATTTTTTTCCAGTTCGAGCTCTGTCTGTTTGTGATTGGAGAGTACCCAGTGCTTAAAGGATCATGCACTGAACAAGCAAATGGTAGCCCAAGTTTTAAAGATTTTTTCATAGGCAAGATACATGTGTTCTGAACAGGGAAATGCTTATAGATTCCAAAAATTTAACTATCTATTTTTTGGTCATTCCCTTAACTCCTCAGTCCCGTAACCCCTGCTACTTAGAGAATAAGAGGGCAGCATTAGAGAGCTACAAGAGGGTGGCAGAGCAAGGGCCAGCTGCAGAGAAGTAAGCAGCATAGGAGCAGAGAAAGAGAGGAGCTGTAGAGCTACAGCTAGCTACCTGATGCTAGGTGCCCAACAGCAAGCTAGAGAGGCAGTCTTGTAAGAAAACAGGTGGCTAAGAAGCAAATGGATGATAGTTGGGCAGGCTACAGTAGAACAGGGCAAGTAGAATAATGAAATGAACATAAACCCCTGAATCAATCTGAGGTCAGGTGACTCAGATCGACATCTTTAACAATGATTTGGATGGGGAAGTGAAAAGCTCGCTGAACAAGTTCACAGATGACACCAAGTTATGGGGCAGTGTGGTCACACCAGAAGTTAGGTTGCAGATACAGGCAGACCTGAACAGGCTTGAGAGCTGGGCAGACCAGAACCAGATGAAGTTTAATGCTTCCAAGTGTAAGGTGCTCTATCTGAAGGCAAATAACACCCAACATACATACAGGCTTGGAGGTGAAAGCCTGACTTGCACCTCAGCCAAAAGGCACCTAGCGGCAATGATTGACCATCACATGAACATGAGCCATCAGTGCAATGTGGTGACCAGCAGGGCAAATAACACACTGGCATGCATCAACAGATGCATCTCATGTAAAACCAAGGCAGTTATACTCCCACCGTACTCAGCACTGGTGAGACCACAGTTGGAGTACTGCATTCAGTTCCGGGCACCGCACTTCAATAAGGACATGGAAAAACTTAGAGTCCAGAGAAGAGCCATCAGGTAGCTAGCTGTAGCCATGATCAGGGACTTGCAAGGCAAGCCATACAAGAAAAGGCTGAGGGACCTGGGCCTCTTTAGCCTAAAGAAGAGAAGGTTGAGAGGGGGCTTGATAGCAGCTTACTGCTATATCAGAGAAGTTCATCAGAAGTTCGGTGAACATCTGTTCACTAGGACACACCTGAGGAAGACCAGGACCAATGGATATAAACTCCTGGAAGGCCACACCAGACTTAATACTAGGAAAAACTTCTTCACAGTCAGGGTGTCCAGACTGTGGAATAAACTCCCACCAGAGACAGTGCAGTCACCTACCCTAGAGGTGTTCAACAGGAGACTGGACAGTCACCTCACTGGGCTCACTGTTGTCTTCCTGCCTAGAGCGGGGGGGGCCTAGACCCGATGATCTGCAAGGTCCCTTCCAGCCCCTAAGTGTCTATGAATCTATGACTGAAAAGGAGTGGAGCCCCAGCTTGTTTAAAGCTCTGCTCCAGGGCTAGAGAGTTAGTCTGGCCCTGGTCTGTAGTGAGGAAAAATTCCTGGGAGCCCAGGATATTAAGGCAGGAGAAGTATCCAGGGAAGCTGGAGGGAGTCAGCAGGCAGACAACTGAAAGCTACTGAGACCTGGAAATTTGGGACACGGGAGGTTTGGCTGTGGCTGACAGGTGGTTTTGGAAGCCATAGGTGGAATGTCGTGGGGCAATAGAACCCAGTGCATGAGCAAGTGAGCGATCCAGTAGCTGGTACAGTAAATTCCCAGAGGGTGTTGGAGCCCCGAATGAGATGCAGTGTTCCAGAGCGGGTCAAGAGACAGAGTCTGGAAAACTCGCATCAGAGGGTGGTCTCCCCAATTTCACCCTCAAGGTGTGGCAAGTAGGATAACAGGGTGATGACCCAAGAGACCAGAGGGGAGAAGCTTGAGGCACCACAGCCAACCTTGGAGGCTGGGTCTGGCTATGCCCCTTGCTGACTATAACAGTTCCCACCAGGAAACAGGAAAATGCCATGTAACTTACATGACTAATGTCAATTTTTAATGAATACCATATACTTATAGGAAACTGTTTACAACCAATCCAAAGAGTAACAAATTTCCATAAAAATGCTTGCAGGAAAATATAAGGGATACTTGATTTCCTGATGGACATTCCAGGAAAGAAAGAGAAACTAACTGTTCTTATTCACTGTGAGTTATTTACTCACTGCTAATGTTTCCTTATATAAAAGCCATTGGCATAAATAAGTCTTTGGATCAGGGACTTTGTCAGGAAATTTTAACATGGATAAAAAATAATATGCACAGAATTACAATACATAATAAAAATAATGCACACTAAGTGCCCACATCAGTGCATTTTGATTAGCACTACAGCAGTTACATCAGTGGTTAAAATACCATTATAAACAAAGCCTGTAGCCAGCTCTGCACAACATTATTACACGTGTCACCTCCATAGAGTACCATTCACAAAAAGATATCAGGGCATTGTGCAAGTGTTAATTAAGCAAGCCTTACACCTCACCTACAAAACAGATAAATATTATACACATTTCACATAACATCCTGATGAGGCAGAGAGCTGAAATAACTTTTCCAGTTAACATAATGAACAACTGGCAAAGCTGTCAGTAGTCCTGGAATCTAAACTCCCTGGCTCCTGCTACAATTATTATACCACGCTTCCTTTCCTAAGTCTAATGACTGTGAGGTGTAATCTTAAGCATATTCTACTGGTAATTTTCATTACTTCTATTGAGGTGATGCAGGCTGTCATGAAGAGCATCGGCAGCAACATTTTCTCAATGATTCAAGAGCCCTCAATACATTTTTTTGTAATTATGTCCAATTTAAATTAATAGGATGCTAAAGTTCTAACATCCTTGTTAGGGCATGAGACACAGTAAAGAAATCTTCTGGAGATGTCACCTCCCACACTAATGAATGGGAAAGTACATGCTTTTCCTGAAAGATTATGCATATTGGGAGAGACAGTCCAGGCAACCTGTGCATACTGATGGTTTCTGAATGAGTTGCAGCCTCATATGAAAATCATCTAGCCATCACTGTGGGTAGTTTAATGTCAGCATCTGCTCAGTACCCTTAGGTTTTCAGCAAGATAAAAGTGATGCTATATTATTTTGCTTATTACTGTAACTGACTCTTCAATGGTGCTTTTAGTTGTATTTGAATAATTTAAAAATGGTGATGTCAAAATAAGAGGCCAGACCATAGCAAAACCAGTCCATGTGTATGGGAAGGAGAGGACAAAGTACTACTTTGGTCCAACATTCAGGAGTCAAAGCATAGTTGCAATCCCTGAGTTTTATAGCACAGACTATATCTCTTGATACACCAGCTAAAGTGAAGGCCAGGGTCGCAACCCAGGAAACATTGTGTTTTCTGAGGCACAAAGCTTTCTACTGGTCTTCTGGTGACCCCACACAACCTCTTCCTCATAGTTTAATGTATGAGGAACAACTGAGCCCAGAGTTTCGTTTTGTTTTGTTTTGTTTTAATAAAGTGAGAGGAAAAGTGAGATAGAGACTGAGGCATCATTATAACACCTTCATACTAATTAATCCCCTTGTTCTGAACAATGAATTAAATGTTGAGCACCTCATTGTTTTTGAAGACACAGAGCCAAATCTTCGGCTGGCCAATGGTTTTTCAGTGGTGCTTCACATATTTGTAATAGCTAAGGATCCATCCTTGGAGAGCAGTAGAGACAAAACAAGTTAAGACAAAAGTAATTAAAATGATTAAACATGTGGGTATATTGGGGCATTACTCAATTATGATAGAGTCAAGGTGGCATGAGTAAGTTCATTAATCTCAAGTTCTTGGTTTTCAGAAGTTTGAGTTTTGCAAAAAGGCATAATATGTCACTAGGCAACCTTACATTTAAATTTCCCTAGGGGACTGTATGTATGTGTATTAATGAATGGGAACTATTTCTGGTAGTTATTTTTGCAGTGTCTATGCAAGTTTGCATATGAGATGTGACTGTGGCTGAAGGTATTATGCGATTCCTATGAGCTCCTTCTCACTGGGGTATTTTGTAATAGTCAGATGGAGATTATGGCCATGCTATGAAATGTGTGGAGTTTGTAATTGCTAACACTGCTGGTGAAAGAAATAAAAGATGTGGTCTATATCCTCAAATGCTGACAGCTTTATTAGATATAGGTCACAATAAATTTAACCTGCTAGAGATAACTAGTGTATCTCTCTCCTTCATTTTCACCACAACATATAGCTTCCACCCAGGTACCACTTCCTACTCACCCATCCCTTCCTGTCCCATTAAGCCATTAACATTTTAGAAGACATTAGCACATAAATAGTTGCTTCATATTGTCTAGCACCTGCTTCTGTCTTCTGCAGCATAGATATATCACAAGGAACAGATTAATGGATGGTCAAGTATTCTCTGGTAATGTATCCCTAGTTGTATGTCAAACCAGTTTGTAGAGTTTTTCAACTTTTCTTAAAGTTGTATTTTGTGGGGTTTCTAGGGAATTTAAATGACCTGAAATTTGTAATGCTAGCCCTTCCCCATTCCCAAATGAGGCTCACTAAATTTCAAACCTAATTTAGATTTAGATTTTAGCGAACTTAGAATTGTTGACCTTTAACAGAAATGAATTCTCAGCCTTAACTATAGTAGAGCTTCACTCTGCTATAATAATAGTTGGCATAAATAGTTCAAGTTTCTTCATTCTGATAAAGATAGGAGACTGTACAGCTAACCAATGAAATAAAATGCTGTTGAAGTTTTGTCAGGTATCCAGGTTGTCGCCATATTGGTCTAGAGGCAAAAGGAATCAAAACTCATGGAAGAGGGGCACACTCACTCTAGGGTTCACACTCTACTATAATTAAGGCTGAGAATTTATTTCTGTTAAAGGTCAACAATTCTAACACTGTAGGGTGTGTGCGCCTGAAAGCTTGCAAATAAATAAAATAATTTTTTTGCAAATATCTAGCTGCTCTAATAAAAGATATCACCTCTTCCACAAGTTTTGATTCCTTGTAGTTTTGTTACTTCTCTTCTTTTTCCCACAGCCACTTGCATTTTTTGTTACAGGCACCCATTACAGTTTTTCATTAGCTAAGATCATAAACTGAGAAGGAGCCATATCTTTTTAAAACATGTTTCTCCAGCATCCAGCAAAATGGGTTCCCTAAGTTTCTACTTAGGACCTTCAATCACTGCTATAGACAAGGGTATCACTATTTTATGAATAGTATCAATTTATTAATAAATAATGTAACTATATCAATGGGTAATGGGCCAAATTTTCAGAAGTAATTATCAATCTAGGGTGCATTTGCATACAATCATCCAAATTCAAACTTTGTGTGCGTATCTACATGAGACACTGCGCTGTTGACTAATTAACTGTGCAGTAAACATCTCAGCCTCTAAACATGCACCACTACTAGGGTGCACAAAATGAATAACTCCACAGCAGGGTGGTATCACTAGCTTGGGTGATGCAGGCATCTTTGTGAACCTAGGCATGGACAATGACATAGTTAATCAGCTGGCAATGCTTAGATCATAGGTATTGCTATGATGTCCTGTGCCTTTTTTCTGGCAGAAAAATCCTGTATTAAAGCACCCTCATGTTTCAGCCAGCCCCTCTGCAGCACATGGAACCTGGTTGGAGCAGCTGTTGGGACCCAGAGGCCTCCAGGCCTGGGATTTGACTTTTGTACTTAGCTTAAGCTTGAAGTCTTAGCTTGAATTAAGGTTAAGACTTCCACCTGGTGAAAAGGAGCAGATGGAAAAATACTGTTCTGACTTAAAAAAATCAGGAAGTTGGCTAACTAAATTGAATAAATCTATCCTGGCTAACTAAATTGAATAAATATAGCCTAGGCAAAAGAGGAACAAAAGAGCAAAACCTACCCCCATTTAAGAATGAAAAGATTATGTTAGGATAAAAAATTCCAGTCAAGGGTAACTAAATTTGGCAAACGAGCAAAATTATTAATATGCATGAGGAGGAAGACTTAAGCTATTTTTATGTATTAAGAAATGCAAGCTATCTGGTATATAAAGAGAGGTGAGAGAAAATATCCTTCAGAACCGACTCCTGAAAGATCCAGTCACCAGTCCAAGATCAGAACTCAGACAAAGGAGTTGGGAACTAGGGCTGTGCGAGGCTTCAGACCCTGCTTCAGATCTGGAGAAGCTTCAGATGCTTTGACGTCCAAAGCAGCATGTCTGGATCGAAGCACTGGCTTCGTTAGGCTTCCCGAAGCAGTTTGGAGCTTGCGAAGCACTTCGGACATCTAGCCATAGGGATGCTTCCTCCCAAATCCCTGCTCTGATCTTCTTGAAACATGGCAGGTTTCATGCTCTCAGCAGAGGCTACCATCCCTGCAAGTTTCATCCAAATCAGACAAAAAACAACAAATTTATAGATATTTCACTGATTCCCCATTATACCCTATGGCCGGGTCTCCAAGGTGGCTCTGAAGCTTCAGCCAGATCGAAGTAGAAACCTGGTATGGAGCTCCAGACCAGATCACTGGCATCCGAAGCAGTCAGATCCAAAGCTGGATCAAATAGCTGCCTATTCGCACAGACCTATAGGGAACCCCAGAGAAGACTTCAGGGCCTGATCAGCCAATGATGTTGTATTTGTTATACCTTGGGGTGATAACCATGTTGTATTGCTCTTGGCTAATTACAGTAACAGAATTCCAACTGCTAAGGGCTTAATACATTTGTTATTGGTTAAGGCTGTACAGGAGGGACAGGATAGGAAGGAGAGGTGGGGGCGTGGAGGAATACACATACTATTAAGGAGGAATACACATACTCATCAATTAGCAAGGAGTCAGAGGA
>NW_017728918.1:56642212-56655515 GCF_001723895.1 Crocodylus porosus | reverse complement strand
GGGATCTAGTTGCCTGTTATAAACTAGTCAGGGGGGGATCAGCAGGCATTGGGGGAGTCCCTGTTCCCCCGAGCACTGCCAGGAGTGACCAGGGATAATGGTCACAAGCTGGCAGAGGGCAGGTTTAGGCAAGATATCAGGAGACGCTACTTCACTGTCAGGGTGGCTAGGATCTGGAATCAACTTCCAAGAGAAGTGGTGCAGGCTCCTACCCTGGGAGTTTTTAAGAGGAGGTTAGATGAACACCTTGCTGGGGTTGTTTGACCCGAGTATCCTTTCTTGGCATGGCAGGGGTTTGGACTAGATGATCTACTCGGGTCCCTTCCAACCCTAGAAACTATGAAACTATAAGGAGTAACCGTGTCCTAGTCCTGAAATTAACACCTGGTGTAAGGCCCAAAATAGTGCTACTAGATGTAACACAGTTTCAGGCTGGCAGGCAGCGCCCCCAGGTTTCCTTACTAGCCTGGGTTGCTCTGACTGGGCTCCATGGGCACCTATATATGTGACGGACCTCTGCTCTGACATGTGCTAATTAGCATGCATTGGAGCAGACTTGATTAATCGAGACTGCTGCAAATCTGCTGGAGCATGCTAATTAGCATGCCCCAGCAGCCTCCATGTCACGAGTATTCAGTGTCCTGCATTTCAAAGTGGCAGTGAGGGCACTTTAACTAAAGCTCATTGAACAAGTTTTAGTTAAAGCACTCCCACCACTATTTTGAAGCCCGAGACCTTGAATACATGTGATGCTGCAGGTACTTCAATTAAAGCAACTCTCAGAGCTGTTGCAATTAAAGCACCTCCCCTCCACTCCAGAGCATGTGTATAGACACAGAATGTGCTGCACACAAATAAACTCCAGAGCAATAAGCAATAAGCTCCCAAGTTCATTGTTGTTCATTAATCACACATGTAGATCTATCCAGTAAGAAGTTTCACAATTGCCAATAAAATGTTTTTTCAGAATTACAAATCTTAAGGTACCTTATGTCATGGACCTGCCAATATTAGTCGCTTCTGAAAATTTAGGCCAACAAGCTGCAAGTGTACAGTGTATAATTAGCCCATGAAATTTGCTCCAGCAGAATTTTACAAAGGCAGCTAGTTTAATAAAGAACTAGACACTTAGGATACAGTATCAGCATTATACTTCATATTATGAACTCAGAAGAGCTATGAATCTTTATGCTCCAGAATGAGATTGTCATATTAGATATGGTCAGGAAGAAATTCTTTTCCATATTGTTCATTTAGAGGAATGGGATAGGGGTTTGTACCATTTTGGAATATGTATTATACTGGCTCTTGTCAAAAGAAAAAAATACTGCCAAAGTAGCTATATTGATATATATTGATCTGGATAGGGTCTGTTCCAGTAGTGGCACTTCTTGTTTCCTATTACAGTTGAACAGAACCATTATGTATTATGGCAAGATAAAATTAACTTTTCCCCTGACTTTTCTCTGAAGGTATTCAGTGTGTCACTAAGTCATTAAATACAAAGATCAATATAAAAATAGTAAGATGTTGAGACCCACTAATACAAGTAAGTTTTACTTTTCCTCTCATTTTAGTCTTTTGCTGTATTAAGAACTAAATTCAGTTGTTCATTGGCACAGCAGTGCATATGGCATATAAAATCACCCACTGGTTTGAGCCCCCCTGTTAGACAACCGTATGTGCTGGCAGAAATCCCTGACATAAAGGGCTATGTTAATTATAAACTAGCTGCTTCATTGCAAAATGCCCTTGATTTTACTGATTTGAGTCTCAATTATAGGTTTATTTTTATATAAATATTTTGGATACAATATTAAACTGTTACATGTGTACACCTTTGAAGTGAAATGTTACCTTCTCCCACTCATAGCCTTTCATATTCTCATAGGACTGAATAGCTACAAAGCAAGAGCTGTTATGTAAGAAGGTCTTAATTGTTCAATTTTCCTTGCTTTAACTTGTTCCATTTCAACATTACATCTCAGCACCATGTAGCTCTGAATGGGAGGTTTTTTCCATTGTGATAGTTTCATCCTGATTTTCTCTTATCTCTTAACATCCCCCTCCTTATATGATACATCTCCTGTGTAGCTTTAATACTGGAAAAATCCCTTTCAAAACTTATGTAAAAACCAGCAGTTATGGGACAACAAATAATGAATCATTTTTGTCAAGTGGGTTTGGGTATTCTGAATAATTTTATCTAAATATAGTTCATCAAATGAAAAAAGTGCTGGAGGATGATGAAGTCTTTATCTAAAAGTAAAACAAAGCTAAGGGAAATTCCAGAAGGTTGGAAGCATGCTATTGTTTTGCTCTTTTTAAGTATTGTCATATGGGATGACCAGGAAGTCATGTGCCCACTATTCTGATATCAGCCCTGAGTAAAACAAAGGCAAAATGATGTAGGATTTGGTTGATAAGGAACTGAAGGATAGCAATATAATTTATTTCAGTGTACATGACTTTATGGAAAATAGGTTTGTCAAACAAACGTGATTTAATTTGTTCATAAGATTAGAAGTTTGGCTGATAAAAGTAACAGTCATAGATGATGTGTAAGTGTTGACGATGTGGGGACACAACTCTATGCTGCTGCAGCTGCCCCCTCTAGGCCAGGACCTGGCTCCATTAGGGCTGCAGCCCCATGCCCCACCATCAGCACAGAAATCTGAGGGGCATGTGTTTCCCAGTGCCCCCACCCCCAAGTCACCTATGGTAATGGCATTGACTTAACATATGTAGATATTTTTAAAGATACTTAGTACTGAATTATATTCTAATTACAGAATCAATTAGCACAGAAGAATAAAAAGCACACGTTAAAAGTGTTAATTGGCTAACTGAAATATCTCAAAGTGATTGCCCCTTGAGAATTATTACTGAATGGGGACTACTTTCAGTAATAATGAATTACTACTGAATGTAGACTTCTTCAGGGTCTGGAGTCATTCAACATTTTCAGCCAAGTTTTTAAATAAATATAAAATAGTGTTGATCAAATTTGTGGCTGACAAAGGTTGTTGTAACAACAAGTGACTGGGAGAACAGAGAAGTCCAGTAACAACTGTGCCTTTTAGATATTATTAGTTAATATTGTACATCTACAGCTATTAAATACTTATATTTAAATTTATCTGAACTGTGAGCACTCTCTACTGTGCTTGCAAAATAGCAGCAACAAAAGCTCATTGGATTTAAATGTTGTGGATTTTGAATGTCTGAAAGTTCTTATTGATATTCCTTTTAGCAGCATGGCTGGCACTCAGTTTCTGTTTGGTTTTTCCCCTCCCTTTTAGATCTCCTTTTACAAAAGACATGTGCTCTTTAAATATTTGGAAGTGAAAGTCGGTCAATTATAAGTACAGCAAACATTGGATGATTCCATTTATCTTATTAGTTTGTTATTTTTATTAGACAATACTGAATAACCAATGATTCAGTAAAACATGGATGTTTTGAAGTCAGTAGGTACATGGGTATGGATCTAATACTATAATATTGTAAAATGACTGCAAATAATAGAACAAGTCAGAATTTGGCTCCTCTAAGAAAAAATAAATAAGCTAAAACATAGCATGCTGTGGAAACCACTGTGAACAAACCCTCCTTACCTTTGATATAAAAATCGTGACAAAATTCAAATACATGTAATATTTATCATACTTTAAGGTATTTCTAAATATGATTCAAAGTAATGCTTTATACAGTTGTGACACAATGTCTGGCAAAAAATTAGCTGTAGGTCTTACATAACCATAGAGAATATAACTAGTTTTATTAATAAATTATAAACAGGCTTATTCCATTTTTTTAAACTTTCTTAGGCTCTTACTCCACTCATGGAACCAGGAGCTGATGGTATGAAGAGACTTAGGGTATGTTTCTACTCCATCTATTAGGCATCTAAGTAGACTTAGGATGCAGACAAAAGTAACTCTGGAAACGTTTCCAAGTAAAAAGGGCTTGAAAACATTTAAAAAATGGATTGTCAGCTGGACACCCCCTAGCTACAGTGCTTCAAAATTACCATGGCTCTTTGACTGTGGCTTTCCAGCCAGGGGGCTGTACAATGAGCAAAGGATGCTTCTCAGAGGTTTGAGGGGCAGTGGTGGGGTCTGCATGGCTCCCTGCTGCCATGATTCGAACTCTTTCTCTTTGTTCTACTGCAGATATATAAAGAGAATTGGGACTGGAAAGCCTAGCAGCAATAACCACACGTCCCCAAGTCATGGGAGCATCTAAAACCAGGGAGCAAGACCCACTGGTTGTACAGTCTTGCAGGCTGTCAGTCAGTCAGACTTCCAGACTGTCCACTCTACTCTACCTCCCTCCCTGTGGAGGGCACGTGAGAAAGCAGAGCACTGGGATTTTGAAGGACTCTGGGTCCTCTGTCCATGTGCATATATCACAAGAACTGAAACACTTCTGAACTGTATTTCATTTGAAGAGGAACTATTTTGGAACGCTTCTGCTGCTTCTGAAATGTTTCAAAGGGCGCACAGGTTTGTAGAGCTGACTCTTTGAGTTTCAGTTGTTACCTTGGTCCCCACCTTTGGTCATGTAAATGTGATTCTATCCCACCCATTGCAAGTTCCTGAAACTCTATTAATGTAACACACCATCATCTGACCCTTAAGACTGAGTCACAAAAAAAGCAGTAAGAAAAAGGAGGACACACCCATCTTTTGGATTAACAGTTTTGAACCATTTCAGTAGGATGGAAAAAGATCATACTTATGATCCTAAATCCAATCACATGCCTAATAGGTGGAATAAAAAATGGGCCCCTAATGTTTAATATAGGCTTAACTTTTATTAAGAGTTTTACTAATTTCTCAGCCTAGATTCAGATTCAAATTTCTTTTACTTTTTTTGTAACAATCAGTATCTCATATGTTTAAAATTTTAGTGGCATACCTTTGTAACACACACGCATGCACACACACATGCACGCTGGGCTGTGTATTGTGTTGTGGGGTTTTTTGTGTATGTGTTTTATATGGGCACATAGCAAGCTGGAGCCTGTATCTGGGCAAAATATGAAAAACCCTCTGGCCTCATTGGCCAGAGGAAGCAGAAGATCCTCCAGACAAATAAGTAAGAGAGAATCTTCACTGTGGCACTCCCTAATTTGACAAGGCTTGGGTGATGTCACACTAGGTATATAAGAACAACTCAACTAAGGTTTCTAGTTTTTTATTCCGGGGCTGCTAAGAGCTGAATTGGGAGCCAGAAAATCTTCTCCCTATGGGGGGTCTCTCCCTGCTCTTCACTGGAGAGGCAAGCAAAAGCTGTGAGATGGGAAAGCCTTAGGTACAGGGAGAGAAAGTCTATCTCAGAGTTTGAGACTCCTACTTCCTCCCTCTTTCCCCTTTTTTTAATCTTAAGTGGCATGGGCAACTGGTGCCTTCTGAGTCAGGGGGGGCACTTGCCCCACCAGCGGACAGTCAGCGACTGGGAGGGAGTGGGGGTTCCCATACAGCTGATCACGCTGACCGGGGGGGCAGTTCCCCGTGGCTGATCATGCTTACCAGGGACAGGGGGGTTCCTCCACAGCTGATCGCGCTGACCTGGAAGTGCCACTGGCGTGCTACTGGTACTTCCAAGTCAGTTTGATCAGCCGCAGGGGAATGCCCCTCCCCATCAGCACTATCGGTCATGGGGGGACCATGGGGATTGCTTCTCCTGGTGCCCCCACTCCCTGGCTGGCTCTCTTGGGGGGCACCAGTGCTCTCACCTGCCCTACTGCCAAAGCAGGAAAAACTAGCTGTAAGGGGGTGCATGTGACAGGATGCCATCTTTGGCTGCATTTTTTTTTATAAGCCAGTGCATATGCACCCATCAAGTCTTGCTGAATTTTCCTCCCCTGGGGATCAACTTTCTCCCCCTTTAGTCTTCTGCCATGACTTGATGTTACTTGGTTCTTAAAAAGGTGGGAGGCTGACCCACAGGTTCCCAGAAAGGCTCTAGGCTCACCACCTGTAGGATAATGAGCTGTGGCCTTAAGGGCACAATGCATGCTCCCCTTGACATGCCCCGTGCCTCGCAGATATTTTATAGTTTTCTCTTTATATTGGGGTCTTAGCTACTGTGGGCTTACCCTCTCTCTCTCTAGCTAGGCCTGTCAGTCAACCCACTAAGCAGGGCTTGACTCCAAGGCCCTAGCTCTCTAACTCACTTGGGCTCAAGGCCCTCCATTCCAGGAGCTATACATAGGGGATGCCTCAGCCCCTCCGGCTTTTCCCCTCTTTCTGTATTTAGGACCATTCACCTAAGTCCACCCATTCTGGGCTCATGGTCCTAGTGCTGCACCCCTAGTGCAGCAGGGCTTCTTGAGCACTCCATCACGGTGCCCCTCAGTGCTAATGAGGTCTCCTCCTCCCCTACAGCCTCAGCCACAAACCACCACATTTAACATTAAACATAAACCATAGGCCCCAGTGACCATATAATGAAACTAAAAAAAATAAGAGGCAAAGTGCCTGCTTACATGTGCTTCTGTCTCACAGCGTGGTGCATTCTTCCCAATGAGGCTGCCTCAGCTGCTCCATAGTAATCAGGAGTCTTCCTCTCTGCTTGAGGTTTATATGATTCTGGCCTTCCCCTTCCTGTCACTTGACCAGCTGGCAGGGCTCGATCCTTAACCCCTACTCAGATGGATGGCTGCTCCCAAAAGGTTCTGGATTTAAAGGGGCCACCCTGCTTCCTGATAACAGGGCTAGGGTTCCCTGTTACACCCCCTCTCCCCTCTTTTGTCTGGGGTCCTCCCTTCTCCCCCAGACTGTCTTCTTTGTATTGTCTCTCTCAAGAAGAAATTGGTACTTACATTCTGAATTCCTGGGCAATGCTCCACCTCAAAACAATATGGTTGAAGAGTAAGGGCCCATCTCATCAGCCTAGCATTATCCATCTTCATGCTCTGCAGCCAGCATAGAGGTGCATGATCTGTGATCAGTGTGAACTTTTACCCTAACAGATAATATTGCAGTGTTTCAACAGTCCATTTAATCACCAAACACTCTTTTTCTATTGTGGCGTAATTGCTTTCCAGTGGGTATAATTTCCTACTTAAGTACGCTATAGGACGCTCTTCTCCCTCTTTCTGGACCAACATTGCTCCAATAGCCATATTTGATGCATCTGTCTGCACCAGGAAAGGTTTATTGAAATCTGGTGTATATAGTGGGGCTGCAAACATAGTGCGTCCTTCACTGCTTGAAATGCTTTTTCCACCTCCAGCGTCTACCTCACCTTGGTTGGGGCCCCAGCCTTTATCATCTCCATGAAGGGTACTACTAAGTCTGCAAAATGAGGTACAAACTTTCTATAATAACTAGCTAGTCCCAGGAAAGCCCTCACCTGCTTCTTTGTATGAGGAGCTTGGTACTTCCATATACTTTGTCTAATAATGGTCGCACCTTACCGCTTCCTACTAGGAACCCAAGGTACTGTGTTTCTTCTTTCCCTATTCATACATTTCTTTGGATTGGCTGTCAACCCGGCCCTTGTCAAGTCTTGCATTACCACTCTCAGTACTGTTAAGTGTCCAGCCCAGTCCTCAGTGTATATAATAATATCATCTATGTAAGCTGCAGCATAATCCCCGTGGGGGCCAACACTCTATCCATTAGATGTTGAAATGTAGCAGCAGCTCTATGTAATCTGAACAGCAGGCAAAATTGGAATAGACCCCATGGGGTGGTAAATGCTGTCTTTTCTTGATCTTCAGGTGCTACTGGGACCTGCCAATAACCTTTTGTCACTTCCAAAGTGGAAATGACAAACAGGCTTACATCAGGTAAGGCTGACATCAGGCTTACCTGATGTTTTCCACCAGTTCATCTACTCTCGGTATCAGATAGGTATCGAATTTAGCCACTGCGTTTACCTTCCGGATATTGATACAGAACTGGATTTTCCCATCTGGCTTGAGCACTGCTACGATGGGGCTCCACCGGTCACTGTGGAATTCGTATATTATGCCTTTCTCCAGCATCATCTTGATCTCCATTTTTATCTGACTCTGCAATCGTCTCCAGTTCTCATGGATCACGTGGCCCAGAGGGGTTTTTACTCAATGTACCACACTCTGAGCTTCCCCAGTTTCTTGGAACACATCTCCATATTCTCTGACTAGCTCAGTGACCTGTCTTCTCTGCTCTTCAGATAGTAGTGGGGCCACTTCTACGTCACCCAGCCCATTTCTTTCCACCAAAGGGGGTCCCAATTCTAATTCCTCGGGATGAGGGGCCAGATATATGCACTCTTGCTCTTCCCACTTCTTCAACATGTTGACATGATACATTTGTTTCTTTTTTTGTTTTTCTGACTGGTACACCTCAGTCTAGGGGCCCCACTTGGTATGTAATTTCATAGGGTCCCTGCCACTGGACAAGTAATTTACTCTCATGGTCAGGCAATAGAACCAACACATGGTTTCCCAACTCAAACTTCCTTTCCTGTGTGCCTCAGTTATAATGCATCACCTATCATTTCTGGGCTTCTCTGAGATTTTCTTAAATCTCTCTCCGAGCTGCTTCAAGGTGTTCCCACAGTTGTATTCTGTATTGAATCAAGTTCTGATCTTTACTATGCTGTTCTGCCCAACTCTCTTTAATCAAATCAAGGATTCCCCTTGGGTGCTGGCTGTACAATAGTTCAAAGGGTGAAAATACAGTCAAGGCCTGAGGTGCCTCCCTTACAGCAAATAACAAAGGCAGTAACATTTTATCCTAGTTCTGAGGACTCTCTACTATGAATTTCTTTAGCATCTGCTTCAACGTCCAGTTAAATCACTCCATGAGCCCGTCCATTTGTGAATGATATGCTGCCATCTTTAGGTGTTTAATTCCCAAAGCTTTACTCACTCCTTCAAACATGCGTGATGTAAAATTCATTCCCCAGTCTGTCAGCAGTTCTCTAGCGAGTCCCACTCATGAAAATATTATCAATAGCTCATTTGCCACCTTTGGAGCAAAGGTACCTCATTACACAATCCAGTAAAACTAAAATATACTGGTTTCCAGTGCTGCTTCTGGGCAGTGGCCCCACAATGTCTACCACCACATGCTTGGAAGATGTTTTGTGTTTACTTTTTGGCACACAGGACATGAAATGCAGTACCTTGTCACTTCCTGTAGTAGTCCTGGCCAAAAAAATCTTGCCCAAATGTGGGCTTCTGTTTTGTTCCTACCCAAATGTCTACCCATAGGGAGCTCATGAGCCACCTTCAGTAGAGCCCTTCAATATCACCAAGGTACCAGCAGCTGTACAACCTCCTATCCTTCAGGCTTTCCTTGCTCAGTTCGGTATAGTTGGTCATTCCTCACCTCAAACCTCAGAGTTGTCTTGATCAGTTCTGGTCGTAATACCTTGCCATTCCATTGAGCTAGGTGTTCCTGGAAAGCATACCGAAAATCTGCCTCCTGGCTCTGCTCCTACTGGAAATGTTCACCTCCCACAAATGTGTGACATCCATCTCCTGTTTGGCCTCTTCCCCTGGTGGAGGTTGTTTGGCTTCATCCACGAACCCCTCAGCTGTAGGATCATCTTCCCATCCAGACTTGGGCTGTCTTACCTTGCATCTTCGCATTCCGACCTCCTGTGGCTTTCAACTGCAATCTTCTCTCACCTCAGTCTCCTCTTCTGAGCCTTCCTTTTACCATCTCACACTGGCTATCTCTGTCAACAGTTCTGGCCAGTCACATCCCAATATTATTGGATAGGGTAAGTGCTCAGTGACCCCAACTAGCATCCAGTGGGTATTTTCTCCCACTTGCACAATGGCCCACATTCTGTCCAATTTCATGGGCTCCCCACATCAGCATCGCATGATTATATAATCTGCTATTTCTCTCTCTCTCTCTCTTTCTCTCTCTCTCTGGTGACACATTTCTCCACGCCATGGTCTGCAATGACCCTGAGTCCACATACGCTTTGTCTCTCTATCATCACATCCACCTTCAATGCAGGCTGCTCATCTCCCAACTCAAAGTCAAACCTGGCCCCGTAGCCACACATCCCCACCTGGCTTGTTGCTCACACAGGTATATGCTTCCCACCATCTTGGCTAACAGTGCCTGTTGTCTTTTGGCTTGGTCTTGTAGGTCTTGTATTATTTGGTTTAGCCAACCCAAGATTTGTTGCTGAGGTCTCAGGTCTGGGGCTAGTATCTGCTTCTGCTTCTCTGGCTTTTTTTGGACCTATGGGCTCTTTCTTTCATACAAGTGAACCACCATCTTTTGATACATATTGCCATATGAACTTTCCCAGCCAATACACCTGGAGTGAGCTGCACCTGCAAGCCACCTCTCCCTTCTCCTGCACCAGCTGGGCAAGTGGCAGCACAGCATAGCCCCCACAGTTCCCCCTGCTGGGACAGAGGCAGACACAGCCAGAGGAGCTACAGAAGCTCCCATGGCTGTGCTGCCTGATCCCATCCCCGGCCAAGCCCCAGCGTCCCAGCACTCAAAAAAAAAAAAAAAAAAAAAAGCCCCGCAGTCACCAGTAGCAGAAGTGGTGATTGGGATCTCTGGGCACTCATGGCAGAGCCCCCCCCCATGCAGCACGGGGCAGTGGGGATCACCCCCTGTGTGGCAGCTGCTCCATGGCATAGGTGCAGAGTGGCTTTGCAGGGTACTGCAAGCTGCCTGGGAGTTGAGGTGGCTCCACCTGTCAGCCAGAGCTCCCAGTTTAACTCCCCAGCTCTCTGATCATTCCTCCAGCTCTTCCCAGGGGGATGCTATCCCTGGATCTTTGTGCAGGGTTTCAGCAGGCAGCTGCTGCCACCGGCTGGGGAACTAGCCCAGGGCTGATGCCATCATCAGCTGGCAGTGGCAGCCTGTTGTCATCCCACGTCATCTGGGGGCTTGTGCCTCCTGGGGAAGAACTGAGGTAACCAATCAGAGAGCTGGGGAATTGAACTGCGAACTAGGGGAATGTTTAGGGACCTGAACATTCCCCTTCTTCATGGTTTGAATCCCCAGCCCCAGGTTCAATTCACCTGGGAGCTGGGGTCAATCCACATATCAGCTGGAGCCTGGCAGCTCTCAGCCCCAGCTCCCAGGCAGCACGTGGTGCCCTGCCGAGCTGCACTGCACCTGCACCATGGGGCAGCAGTCCCATTGGTGCCAGGCGGTGGGGATGATTCCCTGCTGCCCCGCGCTATGCAGGGGGCTCTGCCATGAGTGCCCAGAAACCCCAACACCACAGCCAGAGCCCGTGAGTGTGCGGCTTTTGGTGGGGGTTAAGTGCTGGGACTAGGCTGGAGTTGGGTGGGGGATGGGCCAGGCAGGGCAGCCATGGGAGCAGAGGCAGGCACAGCCAGAGAAGCCACAGGAGAAGCTGCAGCCGCCTGGCTGTGCCTGCCTCTTCCTGGCCGATCTGAATCACTGAATGTCTCTGAATCTTCTAAAACTGATTCAGCTGAATCAATTCAGGACAGTGATCTGAACTGAATCACCGTCCTCTGAATCGGCCAAATCTGAATCAAATACTTCCCTATTCTCACAGGCCTAATGTCCAGGCTATAGCCACAGTCCTGGGCCCTTTTTGCTGTTTCACAGCTATTGCATTTCAGCCTAGCTGCATGGCTGAACCTCAGCCATATATTTGGCTGGCAGATTTGGACCAGGGTAAAGCCTGGCATGGTTCAAGCCAGGGTGACACCTGCCACTTCTTGTAGATCCAAGCCTCAGTGCGATATAGACCTGGCTAGCTTTTGCTGTCCAGTTCAGGTGCAGTGAGATAGGCCTGGGCCTCCTTTTGTCCTTTTTGTAGTTTGTCTCAACCAAGTGGTGTGGTTAGGTGTTAGCTGTAGTTCAGATAGGCCTAACCTTTCCTCTGAGCTCTTTTGCTGCTTTCTGCCCAGCAGAGTTGGGATTGGGACTAGGAATCTTGGGGTACAGTATGCTGATGGAAGCTTCAATTAACCCCACAAAGCCACCATGTGGAAGTGAAGGTCAGCGTTCTACCACATCTCCAGGAGAAACAGACCCTATTGCAATGCAGAAGGACCTATGCTTTTGAGCAGCAGCCTGTGATGCAGCGAACCCAAGGAGCAGCTTAAACTCCAGTGTGGGGCCCCCTCTCCAGCTCATTGTTGAAGGGCAGGTATAGGAGTGAAGGCCCCCAGAACTATTCATTGGGGACCCCAAGTCCCAGACTGCTTGGATATGGGTAATGCCTCCCCCAAGAGGGTGCCACTTATAGCCTTTGCTTTGTAGTTAATAGTGTTTTTTAATTATATTTAAAGTTTTCTTTAGTTTTGTTTTATTTTCTATAATAAATTTGAGTGTTTGTGTTTACACTGCTGGGGGGCGGTGTTTATGTGGGACACCCTATTAATTCATTTAGCATTTCCCAGGTGGTCTGGGTGGGGGCTTGAGTCAAGGAAAAATATATTTAGTACCTCAAAATTGAACTGGTCCTTGCTGCTGATAACTGGTGCCTGGCAGAAGGGTTGCACCTTACTTTAAAATGTAACCTACATGGATGGAACAGTGTCCAAGCGTCTTCTTAAGAAGTCATAGTTCTATACAAGTTTTTTGGTTTTTTTAAAGGGGGAAGGGATTGCATCTGGCAGGAAAAGTGGGATTGGGTTCACAGTTCCTGACATCCTGTCTCAAGTGCACTTGACATGAATTTCCAGCAACAATTCCATTAAAGTTAATGGACTTAAATCAATTTAAACCAATTAAGAGATTTGGACTAGACTGCTTTTCTGCCATGTTGGATTGATTCTCCATTGTTGTCTTGTATATTCACTTACACTGATGCAAAGTAAGTGTAAAAATGCTACTGTTCTGATTTATAAATATGTAAATGACTACAAAAGTGCTGCTGTGTCTTTTATTCCCCTGCTAAGCTGGCATGATATACTCACATGTGCTATAATCATGACATATCTGAGTGAATGAGTCAGTGATCAGTTCAGCAATTATCAGCTCATGGCATAGCTTGGGTGATGTGGACATCTTTGCAATCCTGGGCACAGATGATAATATAGTCAATCCGGTGCCAGTGCTTGTATCATGGGTGTTGCCATGATGTCTTGTGCCTGTTTATCTGGTGGACCAGGGGGTTGGTGATGGCAAGTCCATGTTCTGTGCATTTGGTCAAGAGGAGGATACCATTGGAGTTGGCCTTTCCTACACCTTTTTTGCTGATGGTTCCATTTCAGAGGTTAGAATCCTTTCCAACTCTGGTTGTGACAGCGCAGGGTCCTGGGGGTGGCCATGAACTCCCCTAGCACCCCCTACCATGCCAAGGTGATATTAAAAGCACCCTCACAATCTCA
>NW_017728918.1:56632751-56639937 GCF_001723895.1 Crocodylus porosus | reverse complement strand
GAACCCAAGGAGCAGCTTAAACTCCAGTGTGGGGCCCCCTCTCCAGCTCATTGTTGAAGGGCAGGTATAGGAGTGAAGGCCCCCAGAACTATTCATTGGGGACCCCAAGTCCCAGACTGCTTGGATATGGGTAATGCCTCCCCCAAGAGGGTGCCACTTATAGCCTTTGCTTTGTAGTTAATAGTGTTTTTTAATTATATTTAAAGTTTTCTTTAGTTTTGTTTTATTTTCTATAATAAATTTGAGTGTTTGTGTTTACACTGCTGGGGGGCGGTGTTTATGTGGGACACCCTATTAATTCATTTAGCATTTCCCAGGTGGTCTGGGTGGGGGCTTGAGTCAAGGAAAAATATATTTAGTACCTCAAAATTGAACTGGTCCTTGCTGCTGATAACTGGTGCCTGGCAGAAGGGTTGCACCTTACTTTAAAATGTAACCTACATGGATGGAACAGTGTCCAAGCGTCTTCTTAAGAAGTCATAGTTCTATACAAGTTTTTTGGTTTTTTTAAAGGGGGAAGGGATTGCATCTGGCAGGAAAAGTGGGATTGGGTTCACAGTTCCTGACATCCTGTCTCAAGTGCACTTGACATGAATTTCCAGCAACAATTCCATTAAAGTTAATGGACTTAAATCAATTTAAACCAATTAAGAGATTTGGACTAGACTGCTTTTCTGCCATGTTGGATTGATTCTCCATTGTTGTCTTGTATATTCACTTACACTGATGCAAAGTAAGTGTAAAAATGCTACTGTTCTGATTTATAAATATGTAAATGACTACAAAAGTGCTGCTGTGTCTTTTATTCCCCTGCTAAGCTGGCATGATATACTCACATGTGCTATAATCATGACATATCTGAGTGAATGAGTCAGTGATCAGTTCAGCAATTATCAGCTCATGGCATAGCTTGGGTGATGTGGACATCTTTGCAATCCTGGGCACAGATGATAATATAGTCAATCCGGTGCCAGTGCTTGTATCATGGGTGTTGCCATGATGTCTTGTGCCTGTTTATCTGGTGGACCAGGGGGTTGGTGATGGCAAGTCCATGTTCTGTGCATTTGGTCAAGAGGAGGATACCATTGGAGTTGGCCTTTCCTACACCTTTTTTGCTGATGGTTCCATTTCAGAGGTTAGAATCCTTTCCAACTCTGGTTGTGACAGCGCAGGGTCCTGGGGGTGGCCATGAACTCCCCTAGCACCCCCTACCATGCCAAGGTGATATTAAAAGCACCCTCACAATCTCACCCACCATGTCTTTGATGTTATCAATGTTTAAAGGAGGCTGCCCTTAGTCCTCTCTGACACGGTACCCTGATGTATCCCAGTCTTAGTTCTATCTTGGGTGACTTGGCGCACCCCAGCCTTATGGGCTATGCGTGGCTCCAACCACCCTTGTACCACCCCAGCCTCGCAGATGTACCTGATGTTGTTTGGTCAATTCCACGCTCCATGCCCCTCGGACGCTCTCCGGCTTGTCCCGCAGCCTGTGCCCCCACTGGCGCGCTCCGGCTTGTCCCCTTTTTGGGGCTTCTGCCTGCACTGGGGCTTCTCGCAATTGGGTCTCAAGTGGCTGTAGCTGTGCCTAGCCCCCAAATCCCCTCCTCGGGTCTTAAATTTCCTGTGGTGCTCAGACTGCCTCAGCTTTATCTGGCCCCCAATCCTCTGCGCCCCTTCTCAGGGCTGAGGTCATTGCACCCCTGAATGTTGTGCCCCCTCTGGCACCGGGGTCCCCACACTACTGTGGAGCCCCTATGAGGCCTCCTCCAACCCCTAATAGCCTCACCCGGTTCTCCGGTGTAATGACAACAACAAAACAATAACACAAGCCCCTGGGCTATAACACAAAGTTAAACCTCCTGGCTAGAATGTTCTCCAAAACCACACCACACCTCTCACCTGTGTAACTAGCAGCTTGTACATCCAGGCCTTTTCCCCTTTCCACCTTCAGGGCCGAGGTCTTTTCCTGGTCAAACAGTGCTCCTCCTTCCTGGCTGCCAGCAGAGGCAGAGAGACAGAGAGAGAGCCCTCACAGCCTCCTGTCTGGGTCTTATAGTGGTCAGCCCTGCCCCTCTGGTCAGCTGACTCACCAGGTGTGAGCCCTTAGCTCTTCCTGGTTGCCCCTAGCAACCAGTACCTGGGCCCATACTGCTGCTTTTCCAGTAGCAGGCACCTTAGTGCCCTGCTACACAGGCATTGAAATTGCCAAGAAGAATATGTCTGTTTCCCTTAGGAACATCAGAAAGGATTTGGTCAAAGTTGGCATAGAATTCCTCCTTGGTTTCATAGGCAGTGTCAAAAGTCAGGGTATACATGCTGATGACAGTAGCATATTGGCTCCCCGTCAATTTAAGACAGTCATGAGGTACTTATTAATTCTGATAGGGAACTCATTGAGTTGGTTTATGGGTTCATTCTGAATGGCAAAACCATCTCCATGAAGTCAGCATTCTCTTTCCTGTTTACCTATCCAAAAGAAAGTATAGATGCCTCCATGTTCTTTGAGCTGCTCATCTCTCGGTCACTCAGTTCAGCTACATTATTGTTGCCTGAGTTCTTGGGCCACGACTGAAGTGCAGGACTCTGGCAGTTCACTATTAGGGGTGTACATGGGGGTCCTGATGTTGCAGGTCCTGAAAATGATAAGGTGTCTTCACCAGTATTTTTGACCATAGTAAAACTGATCCGACTGGGTGCAGTTATCCAGTCAGGAAGAAGGTAGATAAGCTTTTTAGGGCACCTTTTCTATCCTTTTCTACATATGGAGTGAGTAGAGTGGATCCTGAAGAGTTAAACAAGGTTGTGTCATCACTCCAACACCCTTCTCAATATTTCTTGCCACAGTGCTACATCTGACCACCAATAAGCTTCCAGCCAGAGTGGAGCTAAACTACTAAGTGGATGGTAAGCCATTTAAACTCAAAAGCCAAAACCAAGACCAACCACCCTGACCTCAATTATTGAGCTCCAGTTTGCAGATGATGCTACAGTGTGTCCTTGCTTAGGAGCAGACCTTCAGGCAATCTATGTCTTTACCAGGGCATACAAGAAAATGAGACTGATGTTTAAAATTCAGAAAACTAAGGTCCTCCACCAACAAGCTCCTAGGCTAGGGACAGACACTGAAAAAGCCAGAGCCTGAATTGATTCAATCTTTGCAAGTTATCCTAACTTGCCTAGATTGAATCAATTGGCAAGTTAATAGATATTCCCTTTCCACTCAGAAAATGCAGGCACATGCCTGCAGTGGCTCATGCCAGAAGCCAAGGGGCTACTAGAGCATGGCCTTGGTTGTAGGGAAGCTGTGCTGGGGGTGGGGCATGGCCAGACCTGGCAGTAGCCTCAAGTGAACTGGACAGGAAAGGGGGTTTAATTCCCTCCCCCCTGTCCCACCAGCATAGACCTGAGCTGGGGTCTGCCTCGAGCTCTCCATTTGCTGCAGCAGGGGCACAGCCAGACACTGGCCAGCATGGCCCTCTGAGGCAGAGAAGGCAGGGAGGGGGTTTATTCCTCTCTCTGTCCCTGGGAGACTGAAGCCAGGGTCTTCCAGCCCTGATTGCTGCCTCTGATCACTCCCTGCACAAAGCGAGCAGTGGAATAAGCTCCCTCCCTGCTCTCTTTGCCAGATGCCAGAAGGAGGGGGGAAATAACCCCCCTCCCTGCCCGCGCACCTATTGGGGCCATGCCAGCTGGACTCTGGCTGGGCTCTTGCCCCAACCACTGGAGTGGCGAGGGGGGAGGGTCCAGGGTGGGGGCTGAAGCCCCTCTCATGGTTTTATGGGGGGCACAAGCCTCTTCCTGGCGGCAGGGCTGCACTGTGGGTAGGAGTGAAGCAGAGCAGGGTGGTGTGAAATGGTCAGCTGCCACAGACTAAGCGGGGTAAGCGGTGGCACCGGAGCTCAGAGGTGTGGCCATACCCCTCCAAGTCCTTCCTAGTGCCACTGTTGCTCACCTTGCACAGTGCAGCAGCTCTGACCACCCTGCTCCACTTCCACCCTCAGGTATTCCCCACTGGGAACAGGCTTATGTTTTTGGCCATGCCCTCCCCTCTCCAACTTCCCCCCACCACTGGAGTAGCAAGGAGGGGGGGCACATGGCAGACCCCAGCTGGGATGCATGCCAGTGGGACAGATGGGGAAATTAAAATCCCTCCTTGGCCAGTTCACTTGAGGCTACTGTTAGAGCTGGCCATGCCCCTGCCACTGGAACAGCGAGCATGGAAACACCTGGTAGGTCCATGCTGGTGGGACAGGGGAGGGAAGGGGAAATAAACCTCTTCCCTGGCCCCTTCACCTTAGGGGAAGATGGCATCTGGCCGTGCCCCCGACCTGCTGGCCCCGATCCAGCTGAAGAGCAGAGGGATGGAGCCATCCCTGCTCCACTGGAGCAGAGAGTACAGCCCCATCCAGGGCTGCAGAGCATACTGGGATGCTGGGGGACTCTGGTTTAATTTAAACCAGGAAGGGGTCTGGGACAGAAGTTCCATAATCCAGTTTGAGCTCAATCAGTTAAGTCTTATGCTACATTCAACCAGGTTTATCTCAAACAGGTTTTGGCCATTTTGGCTTATCTGCATTGAACTTGTGTTCTGTTATGGGTTTAAACTGGTTTCTAATCACTTAAATTAGTTTATGTGTAATGTCTCTCCATAGCCCTAATGAACAGTTTCCAGCTCCAGGAATCCAGATCCATGGTAAAACTCTGGAGATTTCCTTCTATGATGAAATGACTGGCTCTGTGGATGTAGAGAGACTGGTGGATGTGATGTACCTTGATTTTAGCAAGGCTTTTGATATGGTCTCCCACAACATTCTCCCAGGCAAGCTAAGGAAGTATAGGCTGGATGAATGGACTGTAAGGTGGATAGAAAACTGTCTGGAGCATTGGGCTCAGAGAGTAGTAATCAAAGGCTCACTATCTAGTTGACAGCTGGTACCAAGTGGAGTGCCCTAGGGGTCAGTTCTGGAGCCGGTTTTGTTCAATGTCTTCATCAACGACCTGTAAAATGGAATAGAGTGCACCCCCAGCAAGCTCGCAGATGACACCAAGCTGGAGGGTAGGATTTGCTAGGATTCAGAGTGATCTAGACAAATTGGAGGATTGGGCCAAAAGGAATCTCATGAGGTTCAACAAGGACAAGTGCAAAGTCCTACACTTAGGACACAACAATCCCATGCACCGGTACAGACTGGGGGCTGACTGCCTGGGCAGCAGCTCTGCAGAAAAGGCCCTGGGGGTTGCAGTGGACAGTAAGCTGAATACGAGCCAGCAGTATGCCTTTGTTGCCAAGAAGGCTAATGGTATACTGGGCTGCATTGGTAGATAAGTTTTCAGTAGGTCAAGGGAAGTGATTATTTCCCTCTATTCAGCACTGGTGAGGCCACACCTGGAGTACTGTGTTCAGTTTTGGGCTTTCCACTAGAGAAAGGATGTGGACAAGTTGGAGACAATCCAGTAAAGGGCAACAAAAATGGTGAGGTAGTTGTGAGACATGCCTTATGAGGGAAGACTGAGGGTACTGTGTTTATTTCTTCTAGAGAAGAGACTGAGAGGAGACTTAACAGCAGCTTCAACTACATGAAGTGGGGCAGGGTCAAAAGAGGATGGAACTAGACTGTTCTTAGTGGTGGCAGATGTTGGCTTGAAAATGGTATTTAAAGGCCTGTTTTTTTTAAATTGGTGTATAGGGGCATGTGTGTGTGTCTCTCTCTCTATATGTATGCATTATAGAAGTTCAAGATGGGCAGCAGGGGTTAACTGATTTGTAAGAGCCTGGGTTTCACACACAGAGTTCCATATAGCCCTGGAAACAGACAGGCTGTCTAGCATGACAAGGCCAATGGATAGACACAGCCTGAGAATTATGTGTTATGGGATGTCCCCCTCAAGCACAGCCTTCAAGGCAGACAGGTTGTCTAACACAGCAAGAAGACACACTCTGGATACCAAAGAAGTGTGTACCATACCATCCCATAACACGAGATAACTGACACCAGCTACAAGGCCCAAGAGCAGGAGAGGGGCCTGAGTCCCAGTTTTGGGGGAACAGAGCAAATTAGGAGATGGCCCAGAAGGCTACATGAACTTGTAACCACAGAGGAACAACCAACTAGAGATAGCCTCAAATGAAGAGTCATCAGGAGTCATCAAGGGGGAAGGAGAATACAAAATCAGAGACTTGAGAGTAACAAAAAGGGTCCCCCCCCATCTCTCCTTGCTGTCCCTCTTTCTCTTCCTTTGTCTTGTCCCTCCTCATTCCTCCTCTTCCTCCCTGAGAGGGGTCCCTATCCCCAACCCCTGGGAAGGGTCCCTGAGGCCACCATGGACTGAGGACATACCAGCAGCCCCTCTCATACACCCCACTGGAGGGGGGCTGTGGGCCCCAGCATCCCATCTCCAGACTGCTGACACCTAAGAGAATGAGCCTCAGAGTGAAGACTGCATCCCGACCAGATGACTCTGATGACAGCCCTAGGTAGATATAGAATTGCTTGTATTGTTGCTTTTTTGTTATCACTGTGTATCAGTAAATTTGCCTACTATGGAATGAAAAGGTCATGGTCTGACGGTTGTGCTCACCCAGAACAAAGGAATAAGGGCTTGGTCCTAAATCCACTGCCAACAGCAGATGACAGAACAAGGAACAACAGCCTCAAGTTGCAGCAAAGGAAGTTTAGGTTAGATATTAGGAAGAATTTTCTCTCCAGGAGGGTAATAAAACACTGGAACAAGCTACCCAGAGAGGTGGGACCTCCATCCTTGGATGTTTTCAGAACTCAGCTATACAAAGCTTTGGCTGGGATGATCTAGTGGGGGATGGTACTGCTTTGAGCAAGGAGTTGGACTAGATGACCTCCTGAGATCCCTTCCAACCCTAACTTCTTATGATTCTGTAAGACTGAGTGTTTCCCATACCTCGTAAGCCATCTCTCACAGAAGACTGATATTGATGAAGAACTCCAACATAGGCCCAAACATGCAAGTGCAGCCTTTGGATGCCTGAAGAAACAGGCATCTGATGTCATGTTTGACAATCATGACATCAGATCCAAAACCAAGCTCAAGGTTTATCAGGCAGTCGTGATCCCCACCTTGCTGTATGGAGCTGAGACCTGGCCAACATACAGAAGACATCTAAAGTTGTTGGAGAAGTACCATCAATCCTGTCTGTGGAAGATCCTTT
>NW_017728918.1:56600392-56629331 GCF_001723895.1 Crocodylus porosus | reverse complement strand
GCAAAATCGAATTTAAACAGGCCCGTTACCTTAGGATCTAAAGATATATAAGTATAAACATAAATTGATGACACATCTTAAAACCATTTAGTCAATTCTAAACACTTGAATTGTCAACTGCCAAGAAAAATAAATCAACTAATTGAGCTGCCTGACCTATTAAGGCTTGGACTTCACTGTCAATGTCTTAGAGGTTCCTTACTCAGTGATTAGTCAAGAAGGGGAGATAAGCACGTTAGTGATTGTGATGGGTCTCGATAAAAACAGGATGTAGGATAGCATAAGGATAAATGGATTTAATTTAAAGAGAGCTGAATAGCTCTTAGGTAAAGCAGCTGTTCTTAAGTTGCTTATCAAAAGAAAAATGATTGATGCCTATTGGTAGGATTTTATTAAATTTAATAAGCAAAAGTCCACATTACAAAAAATAAAACCCAACTCCTATTGAATCTAAGTCATTAAAAATTCTGTGTAAGAATTAAACTGTACAATTGTCAAACTAGAAGCTAATGCATTTTTTCAAAGATACTGAACTAATATCAAATTGAAAAATTAGTTCATTAAAACAAATAATATTTAATAATTATAACAGAAATCAATAGAGATGTGCATAGATTTGGTTATATTCCACTTAAAGATCTTTTACCCATGGCCGAATAATCAAGATTATTTAAATAATCCAAGGCCCAAAATAAACAATTGGTTGCATCTGCTTTACTGTCCTTGGGAAAACAATAGCTGTCTCCCTAGGTTTTACCTATATACTAATGAAAAATGTTCTTCTCCTTCTGCACCTTGGAAAAAAATCTTACTGAAGACTTTGGTAAAGCTATGTAGTAAACAAAAGTTAACACAGTTAAACAATAACTTCACAAAGATGGATCTTAGTCATTGACAAACAGGGATCCTGGTTTTCTCTGATAAAAAAAAAAAAATCACAAATTCTCTGATAAACCCCCCCAAATCTGCAGTTAAAATGAATTGTCTCTATGTACATAGGTATTGGTTGAACACAATGTTTAATTATTATATTTACCATTCTAAAGCAATTTGGAAGCCTACCGGTGCCTCAATCACTATAATAAAATACATTCTAAATACCTACACATTTTGGCATTTGATTTGGGGTTTTTAATCATGGAAAATCAGAGCTCCCCCTGCCCAGTTTGCTCACCAGGATCCAGACCTCTCACTCCCCACCCGCAGCCCCCTGGGCCCTCCATCCCTGCCAGAGGGGGCCCCATCTTAGGGACTCCAGTTCACAGGCACCTACCCCGCACTGCAGCAACTGAGCCCCAGCTATGACCTGCAGGAGGCAGCAGCTGCTGTGGCTCAAGGGAGAGCAAACCATGGAGCCCAGCTTCTCCTTCCCATGGGCAGCATGGCCAGAGCGGAGGCCCTGGGGGGTGGGGGGAAGGACTGCCTGCTGTGGACTCAAGCTCTCCATGCTGCTGCCCTCCTCCCAGGGTCTCTGCAGCCCAGCAAGCAGGACCCAGCATGGCAGAGCAGGGTGTGGCCAGGTAGGGAAGCTTGTTGCTGTTGCACTACCATGGCAAAGCGACCCCTGTCTGCCCAGCAGCAGCAGGGGTAGCAACATGGGTTTGTGCCGCTCACTGGTGATAGGGGCAGGGGGAACCTTGCCAGGGTGGCACGGAGCTCCCGGCATCTGAAGTGACCTTCCCCACCTGGCTCCACTCTGCCCTGCTGTGCCAGGCCCCACTTGTTGGGGCCCCAGGGGGATGGCAGCAGGGCAGGGATCCCAAGCCCACAGCAGGGAGCATGCACCCACCCCACCAACAGATCTGGGGGGCACATGTTTCCATGCCCCCCCGGGAATGTACGCAGCAGTGGGGAGCCAGCCCCCCCACACCTCCTGGACAAGCTGCCTGCAGCCCCATCCTGGTCCCTACCTGGGCCTGTGGCCACACATTCTGGTGCCAAGCTCCAAGCCCCATATACAACCTGGCTGGGCAGCAGCCCCAGACCGATCCCTGCCCAACTCCCTCCCTTTCTCCCTAGGGGGCTTCAGTCCCCCCAATGCCAGATTTACCTGCGGGAGGGGCACTTCAAGTTGCCTGCCTGCCTGACCACCCTCCGCGTGCTCCCACCAGCCCCTTGCAGGCTAGAACTCTGCCACCATGCAAAGAGCTATTTGCAAAAGTGGAAAATTTGCGTGCTTCTCCATTAAAATGAGAAATCTGCATTTTTTTCAGTTAAAAGGGAAAATCCACTGTTTTTTTTCCATTTTTCTGTTGGAAATGGAAAACTTGGATACCTGAAGACAAGTGGTGGTTCTATGCAGTGTGGTAATACTACTAGTTCATTACTACTAATAAAAAAGATATGCAGTTTCTCAGGATGCTAACCCAAAAAAGAACTCTTGCATAAATATCTTCACAGAAACAGCATTTAGGATTATTTTACCATGAGGATAGTTCTTACTGTTGCAGTTCATCATACCTGTGTACACATGTGTTTTAACACCTTAAAATAGGAAATATCTTAAAAAAATAGAATTATTACAAGTAAAGTGCATTATAAAACTGTGTTTAACCTCTAACTCACAATCTGTAGACACATGGAATTTTAATTTACAGTCAGAATACCAAGTGAAGTAGCATGTGGGACAATACTTTAATGCTACAGGGGCCTTTCGAGTGCTGAAAGGGGTAAGGTGGCATAGCTGTAAGTGGTAGTCATTACTTCAGCTGTGTGTAGATGATCCAACTTGGAAAGCAGAATCAGTCAATTTCTTCAAAATGTTTTTGCTAGTCAGAAACCACAGAGCCTCATGGCTTGATTGTTCTTATCAACATGTTCTTTTTTACTCCACTTCGCAAAGTTTCCTTGTAATATCTTTGAACAAGTCAGTTGTGAAGTATATGTGTAGCTCCAACAGCATAGTTCAATCAAATTGAAACAATTCATTCTTTGAACTGAAAAAATGTATACAACAATGGAAAATTCCGTGATCTATGACTCATATATTGGATATTTTGTAGAACCCCAAAAAGAATGAAAAAAAGAACAGGAGCACAGATTAGACCAAGCAACAGGCCACTTCTTGGGGGACAGTCAAAGGATGCTGTATAACTTGGAGAGCTTTACCAGGTATTTAAACATAAGTAACTGCATAATAAAACACAACATTTTATCCAGACACTTCCTGTACCCTGAAATATTTCTAAAAATAAATTCAGACATCTGTACCAAACTTCCATGCATGCATGAATGCACACATACATGTACAGCACAATTGGGAAATTGGCAGTTCTTGGCTAACTAGATAAAAGTATACAAAGCTTTTGCTGGGTAAAATTCAGAGCTCATAATTAATCTAAAAGAAAAAAAGTTGTTTCTAAATTCAATGTGATCTTCATCTAAGAAGAAAATAATGTAATTTTACCACCCCTGTTTCTGTTACCCTTGAATCATTAGGTGATCAAGGGTGAATGAATAGGTAACAAAACAAAGAAAATGGGATGAAGACAAGGTACTTGAAAGGAATTATTGTCCTCAAAAAAGTCCTTACCTATCAGGAAACTATTCCTATTTACTGGAAATGGGTGACTAATTAAAGATGCAGTTTGAGCTTGCAGAAGGAATGCACCTGTTACTGGAACAGCTGATGAAATGATGCCTTCTCAGCTCCACTTTGCTAAATGAAAAGATTGCATCATGAAGACTTGGATATTTTTTAAATTACATAGCTTAGTTGGCATTTTCTATCTTTGCTGAGCCTAGACCTTCCCTTTAGAGCTAAGGGTTGTTAGACAAGAATCCCTAGAAAATTAGGGTTGGAAAGGACCTCAGGTGGTCATCTAGTCCAACCCTCTGCTCAAAGCAGGACCAATTCCAATTAGATCATCCCAGACAAGTCTATGTCTAGCTGGGTCTAAAAAACCTCAAAGGATTCAGATTCCACAACCTGTCTGGGTAACCTGTTCCACTGCTTTACTACTTTCTGAGAGTTTTTCCTGGTATCTATCCTAAACCTCCCTTGCTGCAACTTGAGACCATTGTTTCTTGCTCTGTCATCCGCCACCCCTGAGAACAGACTAGCTCCATCCTCTTCATAAGCACCCTTCAGATAGTTGAAGGCTGCTATTAAATCCAGTCTCTGTCTTCTCTTCTCCAGACTAAGTCCAGTTCCCTCAACATCTCCTCAGAAGTCCTGTTCCCCATCCCCCTAACAATTTTGGTTGCCCTCCATTGGACTCTTTCCAATTTGTCCACATCCTTTCTGTAGCAGATGCCCTAAAACTAGACACACTACTCCACACGTGGCTTCACCAGTGCAAGCAAAGAGGGGAATAACCACTTCCCTCAGTCTGCTGGCAACTCTCCTGGTATTGTAGCCCAGTATGCCATTAGCCTTTTTCACAACAAAGGCACACTTTTGACTCATATTCAGCTTATTATTCATTGCAACCCCCAGACACTTTTCTGTAGAGCTGCTGCTTAGCCAGTCAGTCCCCAGTCTGTACCAGTGCATGGGATTGTTCTGTCCTAAGTGTAGGACTTTGCACTTGTCCTTGTTGAACCTCCTGAGATTTCTTTTGGTCCAATCCCTCCAATTTGTTGAGGTCTCTGAATTCTAACCATACTGTCCTATGTATCTACTACTCCCTCCAGCTTGGTGTCATCTACAAACTTACTGAGGGTGCACTCCAACTCATCTTCCTTACAGTCCATTTATTTAACCCACACTTCCTTAGTCTGCTTCTAAGAAGATATCTTTAGTTTTCAAATATGGCTTACCAATTTAAAAAACTGGCCAAAGAATGTACACCATGTCAACAGATACAGAATACACTAGAGTGTACAGTAGAGTGAAGCCATGAATAGATACAGAATACACTCGAGTGAAGCTGTGGGTACTATGTCCATACATACATAAATACAGATTTCTACCACATCAGTGTATATGTATGGCATTCAAGGGATGTTTCCAAAACCAAAGAACAAATGTTGTAAATAATGCTTATTCAAAATGGCTGCAGCCATGTTCCCCTACACAGGAGTGCACACAATGGCCACACAGTGGCAGGAAGCTGCCCATGGCTCTGTCCTACTCTTCACCCAGGCCCCAGGCCCTGTGCACTGCCCTGGATGGACAACGCTCCCAGGCCCAGCCCTTGCCCCACTCCCTCCCTCATGGTGGGGGCCTCAATCTGCTCCCCCCGCCAGACTTACCTGTAGGCACCTGGAGGAGCTGTTCTCCACTGCTACCTGAGGCTGTATTCCTGGCCACATGCATGTGTGTGCATGCACACATGCACATGTCACCCTCTGCATGCTACTCCCCACAGCCCCTTTCAGGCTGGAATCTGCCAGCCTGCAAGGGGAAACCCACCATCTCCTGCAGTTTTCCATAGTGAACAGAAAACCTGGATCCCTACATGACAGTGGGAATCTGAGATGAATGCTGTCCCAGAGTCATGGAGCCTGGGATAAGGACTTGATGATCCTATTTCATGACTCTCCAGCTCAGTTAGGGACTGGTGGCCACCCTACCCTCTTCCCAATGGAAGCCAGGACCCTGGGGCCCCCAAATACATGACCCCTATGAGAAAAAGAAATTGGTACGTTTCTTATTTACATAAACCAATGGCCTGCACAGCAGTGTAACTTCCCACTCCATAGATCCAGGCTTTGAAAGTCTGTATAAACTGGGGCAGAATATTATTTCAGTTTGTACACTTAACTGGTATCCAAGCCTGCTTTGGGCAAGTGTAAGTCATGAAATAGTTCCCACCAAACGCCACAACTGGCAAGTGTTAAAGGAGGTGCACAGTGAGAGCCTGCCCATAATTTAACTCAATATCTTAGTGGCTAGGGCTCTTGCCCAAGATACCAGGTTCTGTATGTCTACTTTAGATATGCCCCCTGCATTGCTCAACTTCCTAGCAATGTGCTGTAGCCACCTTGCCACAGGTTAGGCATTAACCAATCACCTAGCTAATTAGCATTTTACATATGTATTATTACTAGAACTATTGGCGATGCATAGAGGGTACAGCACCCCTCCCACCTCACTGCTGACACCACCAGCAGCATGGGCGGGCTACTGGCCACCACTGCTGGTGGCATCTGTGGGTGGTGGCCGATTGCCAGTCAGCACTTACTTCCTCTCACCTTCCTCTCACTGCTGACACCACCACGGCCGCCTGTGGAAGCTCCCTGCTCACCATCACCATGACACTGCCGCCACCACCTGCGGGTGGTCGTCATGCCCCCCCAGCCTCAGGAGGCACACAACATTCATGACTAGAACTAATGGATTCTGACCATTGTCATATGACAAAGTATATCTATTTTGTAGCTTTGGCCCCCGATGTGACAAGAAGACAAAAATTAGTATTTTACCAGCACTCTCATGTGTTATCCCTTTTAACACCATCAACAGAAACATCAGCTGCTGAAAAAGAAAAAGAAAATTTTATGGCTCCTGCACATTATCCATGGCATGAAGAAAGGGAGAAAGAATCAACTGCTGTATTGACTAGTGATGGAATTTAGTAGGGTTATAAAATTGTACTCCAGGAACAAGGAACAGTTCTTCCAGTAAGGTTTTCAAACAAATATTCACAACAAGACAAGAGACTTCTGTGTACCCATTTTAAATTTTATTTGTCACTTACAGTGGTGTTTGCATTAATATAGCACTAAACACAGATATCTATGATGCAAACATTTCTTTTTTGTTTCCACCTTCAATTTTGTCCTTGAGAATTGACACCATCAGGACTGGTTTGATGATAACAATACCGAGATCAAAGCCCTTCTCAGTCGGAAGAGAAAAGCTTTCTGTGAGTGGCAAAACCATCCTACTTTAAGTCAGAAGCAGGGAACTTTTCAACAGCTTAAAGCTAAAGCCCTGAGGAAGATCTGAGAAAACAAAAACAAATGACGGGAAGAGAAGGTGAAAGAAATCCAACAATTTGTTGACAATCATGACATGAGGAGCTTCTTCAGTGGAATCAAGGCTGTGTATGAACCAAACTCTTGCAGACTTATCCCATTTAGATCTGAAGATAGCAGTACACTCCTCAGAGACAATGACTCCATCAAAAACCATTGGAAGGACCACTATCAAAAGCTCTGAGAATCAACAGTGACTGATGAAACCATTGAATCCATCCTGTAACATCTAGTAACGGAAGCACTTTCCAGTCCTCTGAAGAAGTCCACTGGGTGAAAAAAAGAGATGAAGAACAGCAAAGCATCTGGCCCTGATAGCATAGCAGCTGAGGTCTTCAAAGTTGGCGGGGAAACTATGACCAAAGAACTCCACACACCATTTCTTAAAATCTGGAACACTGAGGAAATTCCTACTGACCCAAGGAATGCCAATATTGTTGTCGGGGAACAGGGCCCCGAGGTCGCGGTTCGGAACAAACAGGCAGGATTAGCGGCGAGGAGTCTGAGCAGTACGCGGACTTGTGCGGTTTCAAAAGACAGATTTTTATTTACTTACACTTCTGGAGCGTAGGCAGAGAAGTTTGCTTCAGTTACACTAAAATAATAACATACGAAGAAGGGAGTCTGTTGGTCCACGGGGTTCCCGAGCTGAGCCCTTGCTTTCTACCCCGAGGGATAGGTGCGGCTGCCAGACTCGATAGTCCCAGGACTGGTCAACAGCTTATTGATCGGGATAACAAACAACAGAACTGTAACACGAAGAATGATGTGACGCCAGTCCAATGTGGACGAACGAGTAGTCGATGGTGATGCCGAGGTTGATGCTGAAGGATGTAGTGATGTCGCAGCCATTGGTCGAGCAGGTTAATCAGGATCATGGTCAGTCAGATGCCAGAAGCAAGGTTGGTAGCCGGAGGATTAATACACGAAATCAGATCGAAAAATCGATGAAGAACAAATTTTGGAAACCACACGGTGAGGGGACCGGTGGGCCTAAGGCCCTCCTGAGGAACAGTCCCTGCAGCCGCAGCCTCTGCTCTCAGGATCAGGTCGATCTCTCCCTGTGAGACAGTCCCTGCCAAGGCAGTCTCTGTTCTCAGGTCGAGTCTCTTCCCTGTCACTCTGGTCTCTCTCCCCCCGTGGGCAGGGGCTCACAAATCTTTTATGGCAACCAGTTAGCCAATCAGGTTGCATTTTTCATAGAATTTTCTGGTCTAATTACATCATCTGCTGAGCAGAGCTGAACATGCTCGCAATAGTATAGTAGGTCAGGTTTGACGGACAAGCCCTGGGGTCGTACAGGGGACAAATGCTGGAAATGCTGTGGAATTTTCCGCTACTAGGCTTGCCTGCGCATGCTCAGAGCTAACTCTCTGTGTTATCAGCATTTATGCAAAATTTGGCTCTGACAATTGTCATAATTTATAAAAAAGGGAGATAAGTCCAATTGTGATAACTATCAAGGTATTGACCTCCTCCCCATCACTAAGAAGATCCTTTCTTGAATTCTGCTGAACTGATGGCTCCCTCTTGCTAAGGAAATCCTTCCTGTGTCTCAGTGGGGCTTTAGACCATTGAGAGGAACCATGGACATGATTTTTGTGGCCCAGCACATACAGGAAAATGCCAAGACCAACACCAGGGACTGCATATGAACTTTACTGATTTAACCAAAACCTTTGACTCGGTTAATAGTGAGGTTCTATGGAAGATCTTACTGAAGCTTGGCTGCCCAGGGAAATTTATCACCATCCTAAGACTCTTTGCTTCATGTCCAGATGATGGCTTCCATCCTATACAGTGGCTCCACTCTGGAGCCCTTTGCCATTCAAACTGGCGTCAAGCAGGGCTGCATGATTGCACCAATTTTGTTTTCCATCTCTCTTGTGGTCATCGAGATCCATGACCATTTGCCACATGACATTGGTATCAAGTTCAGGATGGACAGGAACTTTATCAATCTCACCTGCCTCCATGGCAAAACCAAAGTTACTTGGGCCTCAATTGTACAACTTCAGTACACTGATGATTGTGCTCATTGCTCATACTGAGGAAGACCTAGCTCTTAATTGTTTATCTCAAGTATACCAGTGCCTGAGACTGAACCTTAATATTGGAAAAACAAAGGTTCTTCATCATCCTGCTCCCATCCTATCAACCCCCTCCAGCAAAGATGCTCATTGATGAACAGAAGCTGGAGAATGTTGAACACTTTGCATACCTCGGCAGCCATCTGTCTAACAAGGCCAACTTTGATGAAGAGATCCAGCATAGGACCCACTGTGCCAGCTCAGCCTTTGGAAGAATGAATCATCATGTGTTCAACAATTACAACATCAGGACTTGAACAAAGCTCCTACTATATGAAGCTGTGGTGTTCCCAATATTTTCCCAACTTTGATGTGTTTTAGTTCAAAATCACACTGCCTCCATTTTCTCAGCACTGATGTGCATTTCACCATTTATAACAATGCATGCGCTGTGGCACATGCATATGTACAAATGCCCTATGATTGGCCTTCTTAGCCATCAGTCCTTACAATCCTTTACTTGACCTGTGGGAGTGATCATCCTTGACTGATGACAACAACCTAAAATACTGCTGAATACCAGTTGAAAATTTCACATGGCCTTCATAGCTATCACTAGGGCAAAGAAGCATTGCCGTATACTCACATAGAAGTGCATACAAGAAAATTACATCCAAAAGAAATAGTTGTAGATCTTGGCCAAATGAAAATAAAAGAGAATTTCTGACCAGTGTTGTTTGAGGGTCCAGGAGTTCCAATAAATTTAGTAGGTCTCATGTAATATATGCAACCTTAGCAACAGGAGAATAGCAAAGGGAGTCGGGGAAACTGCAAACAAATAATTAATAATTTGTTACTGAAGAGAAAAAAGTACACAGCAGAATCAATGTATGAATTTGGATGTGTTGAGAGGAGAGGCATGTAGAATAATATATCATAGCAAGAATGACAGACATAATTGTGATTTCAGTTCTATAGTGATTTCTTACTAACATCCTGGTTTCAGTTTCCCATAACTTACTGAAACTCTCTTCATTCCAGCTAAATTTTTCAGTATATTGTTTCTTTCATGTGATTCTTTTTAATTTCATGCAAAGAAACCATCCGGCCATTTTTAAAACAAAAGTGATGAAAATGTGTTTTCCTACATATAAATCATGTTTTCCTATACAAAACTAAAATATCTTGTGACCTTTTCAAAACAGTTTTGCAGGCAAAATGGCTGACATTTGAAGGTTGAAATTTGGCAATGAAATTGTCCCCACTGAAGAGATAATTAATAAAGATGTTCCGTACCACTGGGCCATGAGCAGATCCCAGCAGGATGATGATATTCCATTACACTAACTTTTTTACAGTATATCACTTAGACAGTTTTTAATCTATCTAATGTGAGCTATATCGATTTTCGTATATTGCAAATTTTTTTCATCAGAATCTCAGGCAAGTCTAAATCAAATACCTTCCAAACCCTAAGTATATTATATATCAACACAGTTACCATTATTATCCAAAATATTATAAAAAACTATACGAAACTTGTTTGATAAGACACTTTTTCCATAAAACCATGCTGACTGGCATTATATCACCATGTCAGATTACCTAATAGCATGCGACATCAAATCTTCCATGATTTTGCCCAATATCAAAGTCAGGTTGCTGTTTCCTTAAAAAGAAAAACCAAGCAATAGAGAAAGAAATGTAAGGCTAGATCTCTAAAAGGAGTCTTGGAATCAGAGTATCTCAAAAGGGGCTGTTTTCAAAAACAAGATACCCCAGATCTGTGGGAAAACTCAGTTTGTTTAAAAATATTGAGCAGGTCAGATTTCTAGAGGTTTGGGGAAGAAAATTACCACAGGATTCCTAAAATGTGTGCTAAGCTATTTAAGAAGAAAATTTAAAAGGGGAACAGTATATGTATAAAAAAAAATACAGTATATGTGAAAAAAAATTCTAATCAGACAGACCTAGCATTGGGAATGCCAGAGAAGGCAAATAGTCATTTTTTCCACATAATATATTAATATAACTACTTTATTTACCAAAATAACAGGACCTTGCTGATACAGATATACCCCCAAACTAACTGATACCTCTGCAGCCACTCACCAAAAAAGGAAGGATTTTCTCTCCATTTCAGCTAATTCTTTTGTCCAAGGAGGGTGGTAAACCTGGAGTACACCTTGCTACAATGTGAAGACACTACAATGAGAGAACTCTTTTCATGGAAGCCAAATCATCTGAGACATTCCTGGGTGAAGCACTGTGATCCACTGAAACAGAATGAGACAGAACTAGATTTAAATATTGAAGGTGAAAACTAACAATTGTCTTGAATATAGGTCAAGCAATCTTACTGCTTATTTGTGGGTTTTATGTTTTTAAGTGTAAGTTATTCTTAAGTGCTATTGTTTAAATCTGGAAATTAGGCCTGTTTGATACTTGTTTCATTTAAGACATCCCCCTCCACTACACCTCTCTCTCTCTCTTTTCACTGTTCTCCACAATTCAGGCAGGAGTCATAGTACTGTGTACAAACACAACTGCAGAAATCTGACTCACTCATGCCTGGTCGCACTATTTTCTTCCTTTAACATTTTGCTAAATGTAAGATCTGCCTGTGTTTGGTTGACTTATTTAGTTCATTTGATCATTGGAGCTAACACAGGAATATGAAGGAAGTGAGCTATTTCTCTCAAGTCACAAAATGTTTAACATAATTCTTGTATGGGCCCGAACACTGCGTGAAAAATGACATAGAAATTGCTATTTTTACTTTATACATTTATCTTTAAATTTTAAAATCTTCTCCTTGAAAAAATACTTGTAGAAACAGGTAAGACAGTTACTTTGAATTAATTATTTTATATAGATGCTAATCTTTTCATTGTTTTCTACTGTAACCAGTGTAATCATAAATCTTACTATCTTTAAAATTTATCAGGAGCATTTTGGATGACTTTTCATGTAGACCTGAGAAACCCAATCAGAATCTCAGATGCCCAATCAATGTCCATCCTCAGAGCCCAATATGCAAGAAATATTCTTCTGGAATATCTGCATGTTTGAGCCTGACCCAGATCCTACTGAAGTCATTTGACTTGTTTCTCCAAGACAGAGAGTTGGATCAGGCTTCTAATACGTAGATTGCCTAACAGTTTTATGATGCATCTCAAAATTGATAATAAATATCCATGCTAGTTAATGAATCATCTGTAAAAGTTAGTTTATTTAGTTAGCAGAGGTAGTGATATACAGTTTCTTACCAGTTATCACCAAAGATTCATGAAAAAGAACAGTGTCTGTAAGAGAGAGAACTTTCTTTGGCCAGCTCCATTTTTCTAAGCAACATCTGGAATTGTCTCCAGATATAACATTCTGCTTTACAAGCTTAAGAGTTAAATTCAGTACGGGAACCACAGAAGGAAAGAATCCTCCTGTCCTTAAGTCACGCTGTTAAGAGTCTCTTTGACCTCTTATGTTGAGTCAGAAGCTTCTTTTTTGTAAACCTCCTTCTCCTTGAGCAACTGAATGGCTGAGATCCATAGGAGACAACCTCCCGAACCAGAATAGAAATAATTCTTGCAAAAATGGGATATGCAGGTGTGTGTTCTGCTGCTGTAAAGGGCCTCTCCACCTGTGGAGGAGAAGGACAAGGTTTCACCCTATGTTATTAGCTTAACTGGTTTTAAAAGAATAGTTAGTCACACTGCAATCTAATGAAGTGCAAATAGCCTAGATGCTTTTAGCTCTATGTGCCTAAGAAGAGTTGGAACTTGAAACGTAAATGACTGGGTTATTTAGTTCTTAGAGGAAGTGAATTTGAGATCCCCTCCCATATTTAAAAAATAAATAAAGTCGGTGCTGGTAATTCAGCAGTCATCACTCCTAATTCTAAGTTGTTGTAGCTTTCTAGGGAAGTCTATAAAGAAATACCTCAGAGAAACTTAACTTTCTAGAAAGATTATTCACAAAAGGCAAAGAATCTCTGTGTATGTATGTGCTTTTAATTGCCTTATTTGTTTCTTAGCAGCAATAACATCAGTAGTTCTGTTATCTCTTGCTGTCTACTCCATCACCAGAAGAATGCTGAAAAATAATTTAACTAAAAGCAATTTCACACTACTCATTTAAGGTGAATCTTAATTTTGTGCATTTGGAATAGTGCCACTTCAAAATAAATGCCACAGTAGTGTGGAGTGTACTCTGCCTTTTGAGACCTTCCTAGTAGTATACCCTCCTGCATAATAGGCCCTAGATCTTACTTTTGCCCAAGGATGGAGCTTGGGAATTCTGCTGCCCTGAAATTGAGTCTATTTCTTCAGTACCTCTGCTTTTTAGCAACATTCATGTGGCTGGTTCAAATAAGTATAAGTCATGGCATGGGTCTAAAAGCAAAATGGGGGCAAGATGCCTACAGAAGCAGCTGAGCCCTAGGGGCACATTCACACAAGCAAGCACATATGCTTGCAGTAGCTCAAACAGAAGCAGTGCAAACTTGAGCTGGAGCTTTTTGCTTCAGTGCATGTGCTCAGACATGCACTTTGTTGTGGAACAAATTGTGCCACTTGGGGCAAAAAAAACCCTTCCTGGCTCCTCCCAGATCTGCCACCAGGGGGAGCTAGTGCCTGGGGCCAGCACCTGTGCTTTCCCCAGCAGTATAAAAACCTGTGGGGTGATGTGAATCACTGCGTGGAGGGACTGTGGGGGTGGGGACTGCTTAGGAGCGGTGGGTCCCCTGCATGAACACCTCATGCCCCTAGAGGTTGGTGGGGCACAGCAGTGTTGGTGGCGGTGGGAGTGTGGTGGCAGTGGTAAGCAGGGAGCTCCCACAGATGCCGCTGGTGCTGTCAGCAGCGGGGAGGTGGGTTGGCAAGCAGTGTTGGCAGCAACAGCGGTGGCCAGCAGCAATTGCTGACAGCCAGCAAATGCTGCTGGCAGCAGGGGGGCGGGAGAGGGCAGTGGGAAGCAGTAATCACCCACAGAAACTGCTGATTGCGTCTGCAGTGCCTCTTCTGAGGGGATGTACCACCATGCTCAGGGGGTGCACCCCCTACACCTTGCCAATGGTCCCCTGCCCCCCACCCAGCAGAGCTCCCTCCCACAGCACATGGACTACCCTGCCTGCAGGGTCCCATGCCCCCGCAGAGGCTACAGCTCTCCTCCGGCACTGGTCTCCAGCCCCCTGCTCATTCCCCTGCTCTTCTCCAGCTTATGGAGGCTGGAGATAAGCTGGAGAACAAGCAGAAGGCTGGAGAGAATAGAACAAGCAGGAGGCTTATTCCCCATACCCCCGTTGGTTCCCCCAGCTCCGTTCATTCCCCTGCACCCCATTCATTGCCCCCTCATTTGTTCCCCCCATCTCCCATTCGTTCCCCCACCCTCCTTCAGTCCCCTAGCTCCCCGCTGGCTCTCTCAGCATACCCCCAGCACCCACTCACCAGCAATAGCAGAGAACAAGTAGGAGGCTGGAGAGAGCTGGGGAAGCCTCCAGCTTATCTCCAGGGGCTTGTCTCCAACCCCCTGCTCATTCCCCTGTTTGTCTCCAGCCTCAGGAGACTGGATACAACAGGGGAATGTCTCCAGGGGCTGTCTCCAGCCTCTTGTTCCTTCCCTGGCTGTCTCCAGTCTCCCAAGGCTGGAGACGAGAAGGAGAATGACCAGGGGGCTGCAGACCAGCAGGAGGCTGGGGACAAGCCCCTGTAAATGAGTTGGAGACAATCTCCTGGCATGGAGCTCCCTATTGCAGCTCAGTGCTCTAGGATCAGCTGAACAGCTGGGTCTGTGACAAATACATTATAATAAACCTCTTATGTTGGATATGCTATTCTTTTGGTATTAGGAGAGAGTAAATAAAGTTTGCATCATCTCTATCCCTCTTTATTATATATAACACATATGTAAAAATACTACAACAGGAAAAATAGCCAATAGGTTTTAACATAAAATCCATAATGCAGGCCACTTATATTGGACCATCCTCAGCAATGACAGTGAGCCATATTCAACGTTGGCATCATTGTGAGTTGCATTTGCTTACCTCAAATCAGTTCTCCACAGAATAAGAAAACAATATGCTCTGCTTATCTGGTCAAATCGGCCAGATTTGATTGTATATACCTGGGGTGTTTTTTTGGAGTGGGGAGTAAGAGCATTGGAATGGTACATAAGAAGGAGCAGAGGAAAGACAAGAATGTAGGTGAACTGAAATGGGAAAAGAAGAAAGGAAAACCAAAGAGAAACAAAAGAAGAAAGACATTGTGAAGAGCAAGTTGAGAGAAGGTGACTTTGGTCTTCAGAGAATAAAATACCTATTCATATGTCAACTAAACATTAAACTTCATGAAAAGGAGAAGTTTATCAAAAACATGACTGGAGTTATAAGATAGAGGTAAAAATAATAGTATTGCACAGGAAAATGAACAGTAGGGAGGAACTAGATCTAGAAAACAAACAGTACAACTCGGGAAGAAATCTATCAGCAGACTTCACAAATCAAAAACATATTAATTAAAAAGTGGTGAGACAGGGAATGAAGACCAGTATCAAAAGAATATTTTTATAAGAATTAGTTTGCTTTATGTTTATACAACACAGGCAAGAGAAGTGGATGTCTTTTAATGTAGTTTAAGTTAGAGCAATAAATGGAGGAGTGGAAATTGAAAAAAATTAAAACTACAAGGGAAAAATAGTGTTAAGATTATAAATTAATATGGATTTGATAAAATCCTGTAGAGAAGAGAGAGAAGTATGATTATTTAAGTCAGTGTAAAACAACAATAGCAAGGAAGAAAAACAGAAAGGAGGAAATTCTCAGCATCTAATGAAGTAGGCTGTCACCTATGCCCTAAACCACTTAGTCTTTAAAGTCTGAGTCCCTGCCCTGACTTCTAGCAGAAAAAAAAGAGGAGGAAGAAAAAGTTAAAAGAGAATGGACAGAAACAATGTCTGTAGCGCTGCTTATTATAGTGCAGACAAACTGAATATTCCAACCCACTTCAGAGAACAGGGTTCTTATGGACATAATTAGGCTTGTAAAAAGGGTATTGGTATTTTTCCAGTGGTGTAATACAGTAATAGCTAGTAGCTTACCCCACACACAGTAAACTCCAAGTCTACTGCTAGGGATTCAAATCCCAATCCATAGCAGCCATGTGCAGAAGACTAGGCTACTATACCACTAGGCAATTAGCTATACAGCTACACCAGTTCAGCCTGGGTGCTCCCATCATACCCCTGATATAGGATTAGGTCACCTGGGAGGACCAATGGGAGCTGCAAGCCCCTGTTGGGAAGGCTATAAAACCCTCCCATTTGTTGCATGGCCTTGTCCCTGCAGTAATATTAGTAGTATATCTGTTGAGGCTATTCTTGCCTGACTGCTGTATTCTTGCTCCTGTCTTGTATTTCCTGGCTTTGTTTCCCCTCTACTGTCTGCCCCTGAGTCTGCTGTTGAACCCCTGGCTTTTGACCCTGGTTCTGAGTCCCTGGCTTCTAGAGCTCAGCCCTATTATTGAGGTACTCTTGATTTCCTGTTGACTGCTTATACCCTGGTCTTTATAGCCACCCACCATAGTCCTGAGATCAACTATTCCAATCAAGGTTTTCATAAGGAGAATTTATTTAAACCCCCTTGGAGAACCTCCTGCAAACATACACACCCAAACAATAAGAATAACATCTGCTTACAACTAAGCAGCGGCAGCAGCTGGTATCTTTAATGGCAAACAAATTGGTGATGGAGTAGCCAGACATTCTGGCAAAAGACAAGAGTGCTATTCATAGATAAAGTAGCCTTGAAAACATAATTAGGGGTATGGTTGTAATAAGGGATGTTTCAGTCCCACCCCCCACCAAAAAGGAAAGTATTTGTAAGGACCTTCCTTATTGCTAAACTGTGAAAAAAGCAGCTTTGGTCTTTCATCTCAAGCTAATCACTTGCCACCCAAAAAACCTTTTAACCTTTTGTTAACCATAGGGAAATAAAAGGAAAAAGTTGATGAAGTATTTAAAATGTAAAGGATTAAGAAAAGCTTTCATTTTAACATTTCCTGTATTACCTTTCCTTCTGGCTGTTCAGAGTATACAGATACAGGAACACAGCACACTTCAGGAACATAAAGATGGGTGGGCAAATGGGGAACAAGCTTCGGGTGCTGTCTAAAGGGGAAATACTTCACTCTCCCATCCCCCCTGCCCTCTCCTGCCCCGCGCTTCCAGCAGCAGGGATAGTGGAGTAGCAGCAGTGGCAGGTCTAGAGAGTCTGGAGGTTTACTGCAGTGGGAGGCATGGGGGGGGGGGGCATAAAATAAAAAAACAGTGATTTTTGTGCTGATGAAAATCACTGTTTACTTGACTCCTTGACATATGTTGTTGATGTTAAAAAGGAGGCGACTTCCCCACCCTGCAGCAATGATCTCCAGACACTGCTAGATACAGGAGTGGGTGCAGTAATGGCCAGTTACACCTCTGGCCTGCCTATTTTTTTTTCTTTTTTTTTTGGATTACAGGTACTGTCCCTTTTTTGGAAGCAAAAACGTAGATATTCTTGGGTAGATATTGATGACTGGCCCTGTTCCCTTAAGGTAAAACGCATAAAAAGAAGAAAGAAAATGCAATTTCTTTCTCAGATGCTTATTTACTTCAAAATTTGCTGCTGGAGAATTATAGGGACAGCACATGGGTATTAGATACTCTGAGATGTAGCCAATGTCTTCCATTTCCTAGGATGTTTAAGACATAGCTTGCTTTTCTGGGAAGGCGTAGGCTCACAACATTGCAATAGGTAGATATTTCTTAGCTGGCTAAGCTAGATGCTTATTAAACAAGGAACAAGAGAGATAAGAGGAAAAACACAATAGGGAAAGAAAATGACACACTCAGGTAGAAATGATAGCAGCACATTGCAGATGTTCAGGATTTAGTCAGACCTGACAAAAGGATACAGAAGCAGGTACAGAAGCAACAGGGGTGGGCAAAGCTGTGGTAGGGACGAGGGGGGAAAGCTGCAGCTGGACAGGGGCAGGGAGCATGGGGTTGGAGCTGATGGGAGCGCGGAGCCCCCACCCAGGGGACAACAGAGTGCAGGTGGCAAGGTGTGCGTGAGGGACCCCCCTACACACTCCACCCCATGATGCACAGCCAGGCCAGCCCACCTCTGTCACACGAGGCTCCTCATGGTGCACGTGTAGCTCCCAGCACCCACATGCCACTGTGGAATGCCCCACACAATGGAGCCAGCTGCCTTCCCCACCACGTGCAGCTGACTGGACTCTGCCAGAAGTGGTAGGAAGCCCCAGACCCTGCTTCCATAGCAGCAGGGAGCGGGGAAGGCAGCTGGCTCCATCACACAGGGCTTCCCCCAATGGCACTTGCATGTGTACTGCAGGGAGCTCTGTGCGATAGAGGTGGGCTAGCTTGTCTGCACTCCTTGTCACCATATGCAGCTCTGGCCAGAGCCACGTGCCACCAGGTGGCAGTGCCCATGTGAGCCCCTGAGGGCTCCATTGCTGCTGCCACCATTGGCAGGGGCTGTGTGCCATGTGGGGGAGTGTGAGGGGGAGCCCCACAACCCCCTCACACCCTGCAAGTCCAACCCTCCCCCCACCCCCCCCACTTATACGCACACCCCAGCAACAGACCCTACACCCCCATACACACAGCCCCACCCCATCACCCCACATGCCACCATACATACATACCTACCCTCAGCCACACTCCACAGACTCCCCCACCCACAACATACAAAAGTAAGACTTTATTTTTGACCTATGCCATCACTTCTATATATACTACACAAACACAAATCATGATAAAAGTATTTTTATAATAAAATTAAAAATTAAAGTAGGTGTTTGACTTCTAGTGTATGATTTGGTTTTTTTCTGATTCAGACAGCACCCCCCCCCAAAAAAAGGAGTTCTTCCAGGGGCAGAGGGGGGGACTTCCAGTGGCAAAAGTCAGGGGTTAGGGGAGTGACTTCCAGTTCCAAGATGGTGACCAGAAGGGCACCAGTCAAGGGTGGGACTACCCTTGCAGCCCTCAACAGCTCACCAAAACTCATTAAGCAGCCCTCCAGCTAAAATAATTGCCCACCCCTGTGCTAAAGCTACCCATGTTGAAGAAGGAGACAGAAGATTAGATCTTCATGCTCATACAATCCTATTTGCGTCACTGCAGTCTGAAAGATGTAGCCGGTGTAGAATCTAGCATTCATACAAAGGACTGCCATTTATTCAAAACTGACTCGCATACATTCATTCAAAGCTTACATCTTCTCTCTAACTATACATTTCTGATAACAAAATAAAGAGATACACTGCAGGTCTTTATACTCCAGGCCACTTAGATATCTTCATCTCCACTTGCTCTTACTTTTGGTGAGAAAAGTCAATGTCCAGTCTCTAAACCTGCTATGGATATGTTGTGTGCAAAAGTGCAGGCTCTTGTTCTGTCTTTCTCTCTGCACTTGCCCACAGTCAGCCTTGATTGATAGTATTTTAATCTCCCACTTAAATATAATAAAGGGCACAGTAAAATGCTTTGCCGTTGTCTAAGGGTAAAGATTCATGCAGATTAGAAATTTAACAGGATATTTATTGAGTATTGGAGTAACAGAATATGAGGGGATATTGGGGAGGAGTAATCCAACACTGTACTAAGACACAAAAATGTATAAATGACTTGTACCAATTTTTACTAATATGTTCTAGTGAATTTGGATAGCAAGAGATGAACACACCTGATAAACAGTGTTACATCTTTCCTTTTTAATTTTTCTGGCTTTGTCTAGATCTTATTTGAATCTAGAATGAGATTCTTCCAAACAGCACATAATTTATGTTCGTTTCAGCTTTCATAACTCTCTCAAACAGTTAGCTAATTATTCTGTAGAAAACATCTGGCACTGGATGAAATCCAAGTAGCAGATAAAAACAAATCAATACACCTGAATGGTATATTAAATATACAAGTTTTTTAATTGTCTTCAGGTTGGGTTCAGTTGATCAAATCTAGAGGTTTCACCAAGAACTGAACTCCATATTGTCTTTGCCATGTACACATCATCACTTTCCCTTTTGAAGTCATCACTCTATCTATAAGTGTCTGAACAAAGTCTCAAGTATCTAGATTCTATCAGGATTTTCTCATAATTAATATTGCTGATCAACTAGATTTTCTATATTTTTTCTATTATTATTTTTAGATTACTGTGATGCATTTAGTTCTGTCTAGCTTCATTTAACATCTGTCTTTCAGCATCACTGGTACATGCCTTGTAGAAGGAAGGAAATTAGCTGGGAGCAATTTGTCAATGTTGATGTTCTCCTTCCAGGCATTCAATGCTGTGAAACTTCTCTTTATTCGATTAAACTGTCAGTGATGGTTATTATCATACGGTAGTTTAATGCATTAGGATTAAAGTCTCACACATCTTCAGTTCCAATGTTAGTATGCAATTTAAAATTCAAATGTTTTCCAATTTTTTATAATCTGGTATAAGTACTTGAATTCTCCTAATTAGGACAGAAATTTTTGTTTTATTTGTGTATGTTCAATTTTATAAAACTAAACCTAACTAACATTACTAATGCTCTTGTCTTCCCAATAGGATACAGTAATTATCAGTGCCAAGTGAGTTCAGATGTCTAATTTATATGTGCTTCCTCCTGTTATAAGACCCATGAAGAGGTTCCACACTAGCACTACAATGTTCCAATTTTTCTTGGAATACGAAAAGGGTTGATATGAACTGGGTCTTTGTTCAAGCTTAACCATGTTGAATCTAATCTCTAGAGCTGACTGACTACTTACCTCAGAAAACTGTCTCAATCAAAAGTTGTAATTTCATCAAAATTAAACTTTTAGAGGAAGTGAATTGAAAATCCCTGAAATTTCACGTGCTAAAAGAGATCAACTATCTTAGTAAACTTGAGAGATTAATTACAGTCTTGTTGAATGGACAATTTAGATTTTTCTTAACAAAATGACTTTTCATTTAATGTTATTTATAAATTACACGACAATATAAAATAAATCATTTGAAATCAGAAGGGTGCACTTTGATCTCAGAAATGGAATCATTTTTCAAAAATTTAATTTGGAAATTTCATAGAAATGTTGATACTTTGTTTTCCTTGCAATTTGGAAAAACCAGCATTTTCCATTAAATTCAAATTCCATTTCCTATGCTGATGTAATAATTCATTTCAGTGTTAAGGAGTTCAGTAGTGGGGTGGCTGGGCCTCCAGCCTTAGGCCACACAGAGTGGAGCGGGGGCAGGATGCTGCTACACGAGAAGTGTCCAAACCAAAAACCAGGCTAACCCTTCCCAAGCCATATAACTGCTGCAGTTTTATATGCTAAGCAAGGATCAGGGTTGTCAACCCAAGAACATGTTTTAACTGATAAACTATAAGCTTTTTACAGGCAGCCAAACTTTTTTATTGACACATGTTTTTACTGACATGTGTTTTACATCATGTAAATGTAACTCTTCTGCCAGGCCTTGCCTTGCTGCCAGGCCCTAGTTAGAAGGGATGGGTTCAAATTTAGGGGTTTAACATCAATCATAATAAAAAAGTTAAAAGTTTGGTTGTCAGTAAAAAGTTTTCAGTAAAAGAAATGTCTTGGGTTGGCATTGCTGCTTGACTGCAGGAATATTTTTACATTGTGCTGCCTGCTGACCCCAGCCAGAGGCCTCCTACTCACATCACCATCCTGATGCCCCTGACTTCACCCTATACCATGCTGCCCCCCCACCCCCTAGGCTTACTTTTCCTGATCCCACTCACCCCCATCCCAAAATGGATCACCAGAAAAAGACTACCTGTGACCCAGCAGTATTACAGGTAGCCTGGGATGCAGCAGCAGCAGCACATGGCTAAGAGAACGATTCCTGCAGGGTGCTGCACTCCCACTTGGACACAAGGTGGTGCTGCTGGTCTGTCTGTTACAGCTTTAATTAAGTGGCAGCTGCTTAGTGTTTTTATTGATGGCTAAAGATTTTTACAGCCATTTTTAGCCTCCTTTTTTACTGACAGTCAGTACATATACTAATATTTGGCAACCCTGGCAAGCATCCAAAGCCCTGAATTTGGTGGCAGCTGCAGGGCCAAGGAAGGATTAGCCTGTCTCTTGGCAGTGACACCTAACACCTCTTACAGCAACATCCTGCTCCCCCCCCATGGCATATGGCTAGGGTATTTAGTCCCCCTGCCTCCATTCTAGTGCCTTCCTTTATTGCATGCCTAGGGCTCACATGCCACACACAGCAACTGCCCATACCACTTGTGGCATGTGTGCTGCTGTTGGCCACACCTGCTTTAGGGTACTTTCTGGGGATTCTATCAGAAGCCATACCCTATGTGATTTAGACCATGACAATTACTGTAGCATTTAATGTCATAATAGCACCCATCTAAATGCAAGGGTTTATAAGCTAGAAAAACAAATAATAGAAAGAGGGAATGAGAATGAAATGTTCCAGAAAATTATTGGGTTAATGAAATACATTTTTACACGAGCGTTATTTTGGATATTTATACATGTCATGGTATTACACAAATTGCCAACTGCTCAAATCACGAGCAAGACTTTGAAAAGAGGGATAGGGGAAAATGTTGCGTTTATTGATTACATGAGTTAGGCATAGAGGTTTGGACACACCATTCATACAAACACACACGAATCCTCATACACATCATTACACACAGGCATACACATACACAAAACAACCATTTCATCCACATATACACCCGATATAGTTACCAGCAATAGTTGCTTAATATGAGCCTAGGGTGGCCAACCCAGGCTTATTGAGTAGATGATGATGATTTGAAGATAGCAGATTTGAAGATAACAGCTGGAGTGGGGTAAATAGATGCATCTGTGCTCCAATGAAACAGCAGTAGAGACTCACAGAACTCAGCATTTTCAAAGTGTTCTTTTATAAGGATTGGCATCCTTTGTTTTGGGGTTTTGGGGTTTTTCTATACCCAGCTTCTATTTTTGCAGTTGTTCTTCTTTTGTCTTCAGCTTATCTTAGCCTTGGAGTGTTTTTGCTGCCCACATGGCAGTATTTTTTTCTTCTGTTATCTCCTTTGTATCCTCGAGCTTCAAAGGGACTCTTCAGACATTTGTTAGTTAGTTACTGGCTGGTAATTTACACATCTGGTGCCTTGTTGCTTACATAAACAGTTAAATCTTCTTCTATCTCTATGCCATTCTTTCACCATTCACCCTTTTACACACACTTATACATAAAGGCTATGCAGAATTCATTCACTTATCTCAAGCAGAAGGATACAAAATGGAGTTTTCAAATTGGTTACAGGACAAGACTAACATGGTTATATTTCACTATTACTACACTCTATGTTAACATCAGCTACATTAGTTCAGTTCGTGCTACACATCCACCCTTTGACCCTTCAAACGTCAGTGATGAATAGGTCATAAACTACATTTGTTTGATAAAAATATATTTTGTTTTTAATTGCAGTTCTTAGAGTTTTGGATGCATTGATTTTATTTAACAACACATATAACACATGACAAGAAATAAACTTTTCATTACGAGAAACTAGTCTTATAGGGTGCAGCATGATATTAAGAATAGCCATCCCTGAAGGAGCCCATCCTGTGAAGATGTCATACCAATGATATACTAACATTTGTTTGGCTTGTTTTGAAACCTTTAGGATTTTTTAACTTAGATGCAATATAGAAATACTGTGCACTTGTGCATTATTACGAGTGGCAGTGGTTAATTGGGTTATTTGCAAATTCTGCATCAGAAGGTTGAGCAGGATTGCTTAACTGACTTTTATGGAATCATTAAAATTTAGGAAATTGTTATGTTTTATACCTATATCCTGAATTATTTGTTTTGTAAAATAATACATGAAAAGTGGAGTTTGAATAACAGTGACATTACCCATACATTGCTGCATGGGAGGAAATTAAGCATTTTTCCCTTGTCAAATAATTTGAGTCCTACCACACACACAATTTATTCCATTAAATTATAGTTTGGTTATAAGATTATCGAATTTATTCTAATTAACATGTGGATAGTCTGTCACTCTGGAATAAGCAGAGTTCTTTTAAGAGTGGCAACGTGGGACATATCCATTGATTATCAGTCTATTTACTACACATACAATGATCAACAACTTTGTTTTGGTTATTCAAGTATTTGGCAATTAAATGAGGGGTGCAAATGTGTTTTTTTTTAACATCTGGGAGGGTTATGAATGACTATAATATCTCTGGGTTTGTGTTTGGTAATGCTCGAATTATTTGCATACTTAAGAGACCAGTTAAGGTGGTTACACACACTTTTAAAATTAAGGGTCTACTTAACAAAGCAAAAAATAAAACAAGCAAAGCCAAGTCAAAGTATGACACACAAATATATTAAAAATAGAAAAACAGAACAACAAATACAAATTAACACTTGTTCTTTTTTATCAGTGTTTAAAAGCCACTGGTCTTTTAGTCCATCGGTGTCATTGGCATTCTGTGGCTTTTAAAATAAATTTAATACATTAACTTTCATACACCACTGAATAACTTTAACTGAAATACATGTACCTATTTTGATTCTTTTTTCCAATTGTATTTTATATACCACTGTACTAAGACGGTTAATGATACGCACTAGTCCAATTTACTTGGAATTTAAAGTATGTTTCTTTTTTATCCCCGTTCTAAATACATAACTGATCATTAATTTCCCATAAAATGGGTTCCCAATTTATTTTTTTTAATTGTGCCAACCATTTATACACGTCATAGTTGGTGGTATCTCCCATATCATTAAACTGATCCACATTCATTACCAACTTCATGAGCTGTCCGTTTTGTATTTTGCTTTAATTAATAAAGAGTTTCCTTCCTTCTTTATGCAAATACTGATGTGCTAGATTTATTAACTTTTTCTATAAAACAATGGGCTAATACAGGTTTTACACACATCTTGTTATGTTGGTGTTATAACTAGTATTTAAATACAAATGAGATTTATTTTATAGCCTTAAAAAAACATTTTATCAGGTTATTTACTAAACACACACATATTACTTTTTTTTACTAAATGCTATTTTGCTAAACAAGTAAACTTTACAACTTTAAACTTTTGTATGAATTGCTGTTTTTTGTTTCAAAGATTAGAACAACTTTCTACTCCAACTGGATGGAAAGTGTTCTGGTCTGGGATTTACAGACAGAGTTAATTTTTAGAGAGAATATTACGAATAATGTTTAACACATTTTTATAATATTATATATATTTAAACTTTTGCTAACTTAAAATAAACTAATTTATTAAATAAACAAAAACAACACAACAGGACAAACAACACAAAACAGACAGACAAAACAATTTTGCTGTGATGATAAAACCATGGCTTAGGTAACGAAAATGCTGTTGATGGCTTCATAGTTTTTTAGTTACCTTTGCTACTAGATTAGATTTTACACTATAGCTTCTGCAAAACAGAGAGAGGAAAGAAAAAAAACCCAACAAACACACACCAACCTGACAAGGAAAACTCCTTGCAGCTTTAACAGTGATCTCTTCTCTGTGTCCCTTCTCTGGACTACCAGATCACTTGGTCTTTTAGGGCCCTGCAGACCCCTCTCAGATTTCTCTCTTTCTCAGCTCCACTCGGAGCCTCTGGGCTCACCCAGTTCTATTCTCTCCTGATCTAACCCCTCCTGGACTCCAGGTCACTGACTGCCTCACCCTGGCTTTCCATGCTCTCACAAACTTTGGCTGAGCTCCGCTCTTTAGCACCTACTCTCAATTCTTTTCTGTGCTCTGTTAGTCTGTTCTTAAACACCTTCAGAGATCTCTCACTTGTCAACAGGTCTCTGGATCTAGCAATTCTCTTTCAATTCTGATGGCAATACTTTCTCTAGCAGATCTCTCTAGCAACTCTTTAGAATTCCAACACTTCCTTTTTCTAGGTCTTACCTAACTTTTAGTTTTCCTTTCATTAACAGATCTTAACCATAACCTTTTCTAGGCTACAGGCTTCACAATCCGTTCTCATCATCAGTGGCCCCTTCTTGCCTTGCCTTCTGCAAGCCAATCTATCCAGCAAATCTTGATTTCTCTCTCCCTTTCTTACAGCTGCACCCTCCGTGCTGGCCTTGCCTTCCACAAACCAAAACAATCTCTGTCTTTCTTCCTCACAGGCACACAGTCCAGTAAGCTCTATTCTAGCTCCCTCCAAAAGACCATGGGTGACGAATTGCACACCACAACACAATTCCTTCATAAAAACTTTTCCTACCTCAAAAAGGAACCTTCAAACTATGCCCCCGCAGAGAAAAAAACAAAATGCCTCTGATAAGCTCACTGCTCTTTCCCTGCCCAGAGTAACTCAAAGTAATTCTGGTTACACAGCTGTACCCTGGTGTTTCCCAAAACAAGGTGTTATGCTCTTGTAACAGTCTCTATTTCTTCTAGGCCCATCATTGTTCCTGGAGGGGCAGGGGGAAGAAGCAAGTTTCCCCTTACTTCCAATTACAAATTATCTGCCACTGCCTGAGCAGATGTCCAGTAACATACCTTATCTCTTTCTGTACCACTGGCTGCCTCTGTTTTTGGATTTTTTGGGGCACAAAGGATCCCAAAGTATCTGTCTTACATTTCTCTTTGATCTTCTTGAAGCTCCACTGCCTGCATAACACTTTACCTTGCCATAACTTGCACTTGTAACTTACACCTTACAAACTTCACAGAAAACACACAACTGCTTTTGTAACCATCCATAAAAGACTAACCCTTCCCAAGAACCCTGTCATTTACACAGCCTTTCCAGCAGAGAGATGGCTTTCTCTCCTCTCTCCTAGCTTCCTATTGCAAACACAACAGGAGTTTCTTACTTAATTCCAAGTGGACCACAGCATGTACTCATGTCCACTACTTTGCCTGACCCAGACAAACAAAGTTTTCTGGTCAGCAGTAACAAGCCATCTCTCCTGTACAAAACTTACAACCCTATTGACAATTACCATACAACTTTACCTTACTACAAATTTTAGCTAACCCCTTTAAAATGCCTCCTAACAGTTAGTTAGACAGAGGAACAGATTTTTAGTAGCTTCCCATAAAAACCACATTGCTGCAGCCTCCGTTTTCATGGAGTGTGGTGGTATATTATATATCTGCATATAATTCTTAAATTTGCAATGGTACAGGAGTCTCTTACTGCTTGCTTGGTCCATGGGCTATGTCCAAATCACTGCAGCACTTGTTTTAAAAGACTCATATCTTGCAGATATGTAAGCAAGGGATCTTTGACATCTTTCACATCTGCCTCATTCTTTACTGTCTTTCTTTTGAACAACTTAATTTCTGTCTCCTGTATATTTCTTACTGCTTAAAGTTAGTTACCTTTCGTTAATACTCAAATCCAGAATACATATCTGTAAAAGGGTCCTTCATCTCCTCTCTGGAAAGGCAGGAAGATCTTGTTTGCAGACACAACCTTATACTAATGTTACTATTAATGAATATTACCCAGTAGAGTATGTAATAATCAGTGCAATCTAGAAACAGTTGCATCTTCAGGAGTCACGTAATGAAGATTTAGTTACAAAAAGTTTAATTTAAATATTTATAAAAAACGGTAGATATTAAACATCCAAAAGGGCAAAATAATGAATAGTTGATGAAAAAAGTAAGCATAGCTAGTAAGAAAAGTGGAAGGACAGTTCAAGGTATTAACTTAAGACAGGGGTGATCAACCTTCCTGACCTGTGGCCAGATGAGTGGCATGGGACCAATCTGTGGGCTGGATTCAGCATGGAGTGGGCATGTGGGGTCAATCTGCAGACCCAATCCCACATGCTGGATGTGTCTGCAGAGCAACCCCATGTGCTAGCCCAGCCCCATGCACTGAATCTGGCTGTGGAGCAACCCCACACGCTAGCCTGGCTTTATACCCACTGTGAATCCAGCCACAGAGTGATTAGCATGATCTGGCATGTGGGGCTGTGTCATCTGGCCTTCAGAGCTCCCCACAGGTCTGGAAATCTGGCAGCAGGGGAGCAATGGCAGCATTTAATAGCCAGGTGAGTGGCATGGGGCCAATCCACAGACCAGATCAGTGGGATGGGTGCCCAGATCAGGCCCAAAAGTCCAGACCCTGCCCCATGCCATCCAAATCAGTTTCTGTGTGCCCAGATCCTGCCTCAAAGCACCTGGATTGGGCCCCATGCATCTAGATGGCTACATATGGCGCTATGGATCTGGCCTCCGCACAGGTTTTTGAGCACCCCTAAAATAGCAATTACATTTATCAACTTGACAGGTAAATGAAGCTGAGAGGGGCTGCAAGCACTTTAAAGAGCAGGATTTGAATTCAAAATGACCCTGACAAATTGGGGAAATAGTATGACATTAACAAAATGAAATTCAATAACTAGTGCTAAGCATTATACTTTGGGAGAAAAAAAAAATCAAATGTACCAAGTTGTAATAAAGGTCAAGGCCAGGGTGCTCAACTTTTCAGCCTTATGGGCCAAATGAGTGATGCAGAGGTGGACTGCAGGCTGGATTGAGTGCTGTCCCCCAGGACTGGGCCTGCACACCTGGATCCAGACTACACTGCCCCTGACTTGCCTCACATGCTGGGAGTGGGGCCCTGGGAACCTGTGCCACCTCCGCCCACTCCTACATGATGGAATCTGGTCTTCAGGACCCTGCACCATCACTACCTGCTCTTGTGTGCAGAGATTAGATCCCTGAGACTTCACACTGCCTCTACCCAGCCCCATATGCCTAGATCAGGACCCTAGGATCCATACTACCGTGTTTCCCCGAAAATAAGACACTGTCTTATATTTATTTTTCCTCAAGAAGACACACTATGGCTTATTTTCAGGGGATGTCTTATTTTTAAAACAGCAGCCACAGCTTTATTCTTCCCCCTGAGGACACACAATACCTAAAGCAGAACTTCCTG
>NW_017728918.1:56597712-56600177 GCF_001723895.1 Crocodylus porosus | reverse complement strand
GGGGAAACACGGTAACTCCACCAAACTGGCATGTCCAAATCAGGGCCACTTCCCTCCTCCTCCCCACCCCCCCTCCAGAAGCCCTGCACACACCTCCTCCTCCCCCCTGCCCCCAGAAGCCCTGCACACACCACCTCTGCCTGGCCCCACACCCTGGAATCAGGCCTCATGCTGCCTTGTGCAATGGATTTAGCATGCAGGGCCATGGCTGCAAGGTTCTCTGCAGCCATAACAAGCCCCATGGGCCAAATAACAAGGCACCAGGGGTCAGATGTGGCTTGCAGGCCAAAGGCTGAGCACCCCTTTTTTAGGTAGCAGTAATGAAGAAAATTCTTTGAGGCTCAGAGTGGACCACTCACTGAACTGAGTCAAGATTCAGATGCTGTTGCAAAAAAAAAGCAAGTGCTATTCTGGGATATATCAAGTAAAGTATCACATATAAGTCATAGAAGGTAATTATTCTGCTTTACTTGGCACTGGTGAGGGCTCAGTAAGAGAACTGTGTTCAGTTTTCAACATTCTACTTTTAAGAAAAGCTTTGATGAATTAGAGAATCCAGAAGGATACAACATAAATAAGAAGGAGGTTAAAAAGTATAACCTAGCAGGGAAGATTGAAAGAAAGTTTGTTTAGTTAAAAAAGTACAGGAGTAGGAGTAACTCTGGTGATAAGATTCAAGGGTTGTCATAAAGAGGACAGTCAGAGGACAAAAAACATTGGAATATATTATTTAGAGAGGCTGTGGGATTCCCTTCTTTGGAGGTTTTTAAGAATAGGTTAGAAAGATGTCTGTCTTGTCTAGAGGATAAACTGGATGAATAGAAATGTAAGTTCCTGAACCCCCTGAAATTCCATATTCGATAAATGTCTTTAAAACCTTAACTTCATGCTTTCCTACTACAAATTACCAATGGGAATCATCTGCAAACACTAGCTGCATTCATTGTATTAGAAGTAGCTACACTGACTGATGGAGAGATTAGTAGGACTGCACAAATAGGCAACTGTTGACAAGCAAAACTCATGACATAGGTGACATTGTGTGTGTGTTAAGGGACAGGAGGGGTGAAAACTGCAGGCCTGCTAAGGCCTGCTGCAGCCACAAAGCCTGCCAGCTGCCAAGGAGATAGGTTCAGGGGAAATCTGGGTTCTGGGGTCCTGCCCCTCTGGCTGCAGGCAGGCAAAACTCATGAGATGGGTACTTGCGGGACTATGTGTGTATTCAGGTGTGCCCTTCTGGGTGCTGGGGCCTCTGCACAACATTGCAGTGTGACCCTGTGAGGTCTCCTCCTCCCCTACAGCCTCATGCTGGTCCACCACTGTAAGCAACAGCAGGTCAAAATAACTTACCTGGCTCAACACCAATAGCACCAGCAGCAGGGAAGGGAGACGTAGCAGCGCAGGTAAAACTGCAGAGGTACCTGGGGAGTAAGATGTCTGGCAGGTTGCAGTGTGTCTGAATTCCACTTTCTAATCTATATTCAGTCCATTTCACCCCACTGTGGCTTAAAACACACACACGACACAAGTTTTGCTTGTCAGCTCTTGAGGTACAGTTTCCCAGAAACCCCTGCACCTATCTCCTTGAAACTTGGCAGGCTTTGTGGGCTCAGCAAGAGCTACCATCCCTGGAGTTTTAATCCTGCTGTGGCTTAGCATGTGACATGAGTTTTGCTTTCAGGACTTTGAGGTGCAGTTTCCCAGAAACCCCTGTGCCTATCACCTTGAAACTTGGCAAGCTTCATGTTCTCAGCAGTGGCTACCACCTCTGGAAGTTTCATTTGACTCAGCCAATCAATTCAGAAAGCCTAAAGCTTCTAGAGATTCAATTCAAAGATTTGGCCTCCAAATCTCTTGAATCATCTCCAAATCCAAATCACAATCCAAAGCTTTGCACAGCCCTAGAGATTAGTTAGGGAAGAGGCTCCCAACCTCCAGGCCATGGCACAGTACTGGGCTGTGAAGGGTTGGCTGCTGGTCTGCAGGAGGGTTGGCTGCCGGACCGTAAGTCTGGAAATGACCAGCATACTACAGAGCGGCAGTCAACCCTTTTTTATACTCAGTATAAAAACGTATACTGAGTATAAAAAAGGGCTGGCTGCTGCTCTGCAGTATGCTGGTCACTTCCGGCCTGCAGTTTGCTGATCCATAGTCTAAAAAGGTTGGGAACCACTGACCTGGAGCAGCTAGGTAGGGCTGTGACTGTGATATCAGATGTGAGATGAATCCCTCTCCCTGATTTCATAGATTTCATAGACATTAGGGCTGGAAGGGACCTCAGAAGATCGTTGAGTCCAACCCCCTGCCTGAAGGAAGTCAGATAAGCATCCAATTTTCTCTTGAAGGTGTTCAATGTAGATGCTTCAACCACCGCTGATGGCAGACTGTTCCAGACCTTTGGGGCTCGGACAGTAAAGAAATTCTTCCTTATGTCCAGCCTGAAATGGTCTTGTAGTAGTTTATGA
>NW_017728918.1:56592270-56597612 GCF_001723895.1 Crocodylus porosus | reverse complement strand
TTTTTAGCCTCAGGAGGTCTCCTAGATCCCTTGAGAGCCAGGGGGGCTGCTGTGCTCTCTTGCTGCCTTTCCTCTGAGATGGAATAGAATTAGCTTGTGCATTGAGGATCGCTTCCTTGAGGAGCAACAACTCTTCCTGAACTCCCCTCCCCCTGGGATCGTGGTCCCTTGGGGCCTCACTGACAAGCCTCCTGAGCTTGTCAAAGTCAGCTTTCCTGAAGTCAAGAACTTCAGTGTTGCTGACTGACTTGCCAGCCTTACGGGGGATGGTAAAGGTGATCAGCTCGTGGTCACTGTCACCCAGCTTCCCATTGATCACTAGGTCACTAATTAGGTCATCCCCAGTTGCCAGTTCCAGGTTGAGCAGCGCTTAACCTCTCATTGGCCCGTAGATTTCTTGGGTCAGATAGAAGTCTTCCACGCACAATAGGAAGCTTTGTGACCACTCAGATTTTGCTGAGTGATCCTCCCACGAGATGTCTGGGTAGTTGAAGTCACCCATGACAAACATGGTCCTAGAGCATGTGGCCTCAGCCAGTTCCTGGGTGAACTCCTAGTCAAGCTCTTGACTTTGGGTGGGAGGTCTGTAGTAGACTCCCACTGTTGTGTCCCCTGTGCCATGTTCCCCATGGATTTTAACCCAGAGGGTCTCCAGTCATCCACCCTGGTCACCATATCAGCTTGCAGGGATGCATAGCTTTCCTTAACAAAGAGAGCTACACCCCCGCCCCTTTTATCTACTCAATCTCCCCTGTACAGGGTATAGCCATCTATACCCATGGTCCAGTCATGGGTGGCGTCCCACCAGGTCTCTGCTATCCCTATGACGTCATAATAATTTGCATTATGCAGGAGGACGAGTTCCTCCTGCTTGTTCCCCAGCTCCTGGCATTAGTGTACAGGCAGGCAAGTGTCTCCTTGGGGGCTCTTGCCTTGCCCACAGATTGTGCCAGGGCTGGGGCAGGGGTGGGCTCCCTTAAGTGCCTTGGTCTGCTGGCTTTGCAAGGGTTGCTCAGCGGGCCAGCAGTGGCAGTAGTCCCCCCATCCCCCGGTGGGCTTGGTTTAAAGCCCGGTGGAGCAGGTCAGGCAATCTGGCTGAGAAGAGCCTCCTCCCCAGAGGAGAGAGGTGGAGGCCTTCTCTTCCCAGCAGCTCGCTGCCTCTCTCACCAAAGAGCAAGCTGTGGTCATAGAAGCCAAAGCCTCCCCAATGACACCAGCAAGCACCAGAGTCTTTGATTAACTACCTGGAATCTCCTCTTCCTCCTCAGCCCATACCTCAAGACTGGGAGGATCAAAGAAAATACCACCTGTGCCCCCAGACACTTTAGTCCTGTTCCTCCATCCCTGTAGCACCTCGTGACCCAGCTGGGAGCACTCTGAGCCATGTCATTGGTGCCCACATGAATAAGGAGCATGGGATAGTGGTCTGTGGGCTGAAGGAGCTTAGGGATTTCCTCCGCAATGTCTCAGATGTGGGCCCCTGGAAAGCAGCTAAGGGGTTGGGGCAGCAGATTACCTCCTCAGTCCCCCTCAGGATGGAGTCTCCCATGACAAACACTTTGCATTTTGTCTTCGGGGGAGTGGGGGCGGTAGCTACAGTTGAGCCCATGTTGCTTGTGGGAGCTGGCAACTTAGCGGGCTCTGTTGGGGCTGCAAGAGGTTTGTACCTGTTGCTGAGCTCCTCCGGGGGGGCACAGGACTTGGTGCAATGGGCCTTAGGGCCCTTGACCACCTTGGTCCAGCCCCCTGACTGGACAGAATGGGAAGTCCCCGAGTCCTCCCTTGTCCTGGAGGGAGACCATGGTCTACCCTCCTGCTCCCAGGGGAGATGGGCCTGGCAGTAGGAGTCTATCTCCTGCTCACAGTCCCTGTTGGCACACAGTCTCTGCACTGTGGCCTGAGCTCCTCCAGCTGGCACGTCAGAAACCCCAAAAAGGAGCAGACCCCACAAGACCCTGTGTTCCCGGGCCCCAGAGCCTGAAAAAGGGACAGGCAGCCTGCGCAGCTGAGAGCCAGAGGCTCCATCTGCATGAAGACCAGGACCATGGACTCCATCTGGGTGGCCATCTCTGAGGTGCCGGGGGGAGGTCTGCAGACCCCAAGGGACCCTTGGGGTGCGGCGAGTGCCCATCCACGGCATGCCACTGATAGGCAGGCTGGGCCTGAGTCTGCCTACCCTAGGGGGCTTGCAGGCAGGGCCTCGGGCACTCCCACGCACCCTCCTGCACAAACTCTGCACTAACTCACGTGCCGGCAGACAAGCACACCCATTTGTGCAGCCTGTTCGTGCAGCTCCGGTCACATGGCTCCCTGGGGGGATGGGCCAAGTAGAGGCCTGGGCAGGGCAAGACCCAACCCGGCTCCCACTCAGCCGCCTCCTCCCTCTCTCTAGGAGTTAACCCACTCCCACCATGGGCCCCGCTGACCTCTGGCTGTGCTGGGGGTCAGCAGGGGTTTCTGTGTCTGCTGGGGAGCCTTTGGGGGGCTTCGGGAGAGCAGGGGTACAGCGGGCTTTCACCTGCACGTCTCTCGCTGCTCCGGAGCCTAACTGGGGCTTTTTTGCTGTTGGAGGGCCCTTTTAAACTATGCGCATGCGCAGTGGGCCCGCCATCGGTGTAAAGCTGCTCCCGGGCTAGCGGGGACCCTGCCCCACTGGAGAGGGACCAGTAGGTACCCTCCCCCCTACTTCTGTCTTTCCCTGGGGGCCTGGTCCAAGTAGGGGCCTGGGCAGGGTGAGACCCAGCCCGGCTCCCACTCAGCCGCCTCCTCCCCCTCTCTGGGGGTTAACCCCCTCCCACCATGGGCCCCACTTACCTCCAGCTGTGCTGGGGGTTGGCAGGGGGCTCTGTGGCTGTTGGGGAAGCCCCAGAGAGGGGGCAGTGATTGATGAGCACCAGGAGGGTTCAGCGCGAGACAAGGCTGCAGAGAGCCCAAGCACAAGAGAGGGCACAGTACGAGACAGGGCTGCGGAGAGCCCGAGCACCAGAGAGGAGTCACAGAGCAAGACAAGGTTGTGGAAAGCCCGGGCGCCAGTGAGGCGCAGAGCGAGACAGGGCAGCAGAGAGCCCAAGTGCCAGGGAAGCACAGAACGAGATAGGGCTGCAGAAAGCCCAAATACCAGTGAGACACAGTGGGAGACCGAACAACGTCAGTTACATCTGCAAGGCTTGGGGCATGGTAAAGGGATGGCTGGAGCCATGCATAGCCCATAAGACTGGGGTGCACCAAATCACTCATTACAGAACTGGGCCAGTGTACAACAGGATAACCGTGTCCAAAAGGACAGAAAGGGAGCCTCCCTATTGTACATTAACATCAAAGACGTGGCAGGAAAGACTTGAGGGTGCTTTTAGGCTAACTTGGCACGGTAAAGGGGGCATTAGGGGAGAGCACAGTGACCCCTAGGACACCCTCCTGTTACACATAGTTTTCTGGAAATGCATGTAACTGCATAAATCGAGGGAAATCTGTATCTACCTATATACTTTTACAGCATCTTAGCACAAGAGATCCCTGTCCTGTCTGGGGTTTTTGGAAACTGTCAAAATAAAATAAAGTTAAATAATCAACATTTATATATAAACGCTGTAATCTTTTACCATTTTCTTACTTGGATTTAATATTTCTTTATTTTCTGAACACTTTTTGAGATTTTTTTTTCTCTTATGAATATGTATTTTTCTATCTGGGAAGGTTTTCTAATTTATATGAATTTGGAAACAAAGCTTTTTTTAAAAAGTGAAATAAACAATAAGTGTCTAATTTATACCAACAAAAGCAGTGATACTCAGTATTCCAGGTTGGGGCTAGCAATCCATCATCTCCGGATGCTGGAGCTTCCACAAACTCTGAAATGAATGGGAATAAGCCTAGATGCCGATGCTGACTTGTTATCAGTATATAGTCTCTTCAGATAACAGAAATGAAATAATTCACCATACACTTGAAAACAAAGTCGTATTTCAATTAAAATGGTAAAATTGATAAAGAACTTTTCTTTACTTTTGGGAAAAGATCCCTGGCTTGTAATTGCATTAATTACAAACATACACAGTTGAAAAGTTATTCAAATGTAAATGTTCTTAATGAGAAGAAAGCAACTGGGAGTATAATTTTTGGTTGTTGCAGTTAATGAAACTATTTGATTTTGTTTTAATTGGACTTTTAATAACACAAAGTGCTTTCACACTGATGAGTTTTCCTCCACATAGAATCACCCAGCAGTAATGCTAAAACTTCAAGAAGGTGCTGGTGCTGCGTAGGTTTCCTGGAAGCCCCTCTGTGGAGATGGGTGAATCAAATAATGTGTGTCTGAAATAGAACTTATAGGTATTATTGTGACGCACCAGATGCTTAACTAATCTTAAAAGTAATATTCCTTTGAGTTACTGAGCTGGCAACTTACTCCTTAAAAATCAAAAGAAGTTGGAGATGGTATTGGAATCTCTAGGGCCCACGTTCATCCTAACTGAGAAAAGAGAAAGAGAGAGACTGAATCTCCAGTCTCTTTGTGAGATTAATTTAGAAAGAGGACATTCCCACTCAATCTCTCCCAGTCTTCTGGAATGACCCTATAGCATATCCTATCTGTAGGTTTTATGAACTTTCCAATGGAATTAATTGAGAGTTATGTCCTTGCTATATCGAATTTTCAAAAACTTGTAGAAGAGATATTTTAATAGAGTAATTTCAGTGGAACCCTTGGTTTCATACTCTTCTGTATTCATCAGATTCTGTGATTTCTCCATAAGGACAGTTTCAGAAGTTTGTCACCTTCTGCTTATGCCTAGGCCACGCCGTTCCTTTTTAACTTGAGTACTTTTCATTTCCTCTCCCCTCTGTACCAACTCTGCTTTGCCTGGCCTTCCTTTCCAGTTTTGTACATTTCTTCTACTGTACCAGTTTTCCACTCTAATCTATTTGCAGACATCTTTTGAAAAGCAGAGGAGGCCAAATCAATCAAAAAAGAATCCTAAGTGTGGACCACTTAGGAATCATTTAATGTTGTATGTGTTATCTAGGGGAGAAAACACTTGCCTGAGAGTCAGAAAACCTGGACTTTGTTTCCCGGCCACTTGCCTGCTTGGAGACTGCATGTGACAGGGTGTCCTTCCAGGGGTGGCCATGAAGCCCCTGAAGTCCCTTCAGCCCTTACTTTGTGACCAATCACCCCTTCAGTCACCCACCATACCTTGATGTCTCATACGTCTATATGAGGGAGGCTGCCCCAGGGCTTCCTAAATTGCTCTTTCATTTAATAGATTTCACAGATTTCATAGACATTAGGGCTGGAAGGGACCTTGGGAGATCATCGAGTCCAGCCCCCTGCCCAGAGGGCAGGA
>NW_017728918.1:56588758-56591650 GCF_001723895.1 Crocodylus porosus | reverse complement strand
CCTTACTGGCTAATTGCATAGCTCTGTTCCTCCCCTACACCATGCCCCATAGATGGCATCCTCATTGATGTTCTGTTCTACTTAGCCTCTCCTCTGGGGTTCCTGGACCCTCACTGGTCTCATACTCTCAGCCCCTTTTACATGGGCTTTGGACCTCTCTCTGAGTCCCTAGAAACCCTCTCCTTCCCTTAGTTTCTCCTTAAACCTCCAGACTGCTTCTTGTTGTACTCTCCAAGCTGAACTTCTGGAGCTGCAGCTGTCCTGCTGAGGTGGTATTCTTGGTATCAGCAGGCTCCAAGATGTTATTGCTGGCTCCATTCAGTTCTGAGCTTATATCCTACCTGAGCCCAGCCTTCCTCCAGGGTCAGATGACTCCATAATCAACCCTGGTTGCATCTTCAGGCTGCCTGAGCACTAGCCTGCCTGCTTCTTAAAGTGGAAGGACTACCAAGCCTCCTGCCACACTACAGTCATAGAGAAGTAGGGCTGGAAGGGACCTCAAGAGGTCATCTATTCCAAGCTCCTGCCTAAGACAGGATCATCTCTATCCAAACCATCCTATACAAAACATCATCTAAATAAGACTTGTCAATTCTGACATAACACAGACATAACTCCCTAGCCTGCCACAGGTTAATCAGGGGAACCATAGCAGCCAATTTCCTGCTTCTATAAAAGGTTGTCAATATATGCTCAAGAAATCCCAGATAGAGGGCCATACCCTCCACTACAGAGGAAGGAAAAAATCCCCACAATTTGTACCAATCTGACCATAAGGTAAAATTCCTTCCTGACACCAAATATAGTGTTGAGTCTGCGTCTGAGCAGAGATGCAAGATTCTTTAGCCAGGAAGCTCCAGCTTTAAGTCCCAGAAGGAGCACTGGCACACCCCAGTCAAAATCCGCAGGATTGGCTGTAGCCAAGACCCAAAACCTCTGAAAGAAGCTTAAAAACACTCTGACACATGTAGTAGAAAGGCAGGGTGGAGGCAACCAGCAAAGCCCGGAAGCATGGGAACTACCCACAGTAAAATACAGGCATAACCAAATCTCGTCACCTGTTCGTGCCTCAATATCCCCCTCTGCACTCTGAAAACAGTAGTATTTCATTCACAGGTAAAGTTCTTGAGATTTGATGAGAAGTAATGTATAAAGGCAGATATTGTTTATTGTTACCTGACTATAATGGCATTGCAGGTGCATGCTTTCATAAATACAGATGTCTAAATGACCACTTACTCCTACTATAATTATTCTCTTTCAGTTCAAAGAATGAAGAGATTTACTGATAAAATACTTTGTTATTGCAAACTTAAGGTTGTCTGGCAGCATCTTCTGTTCTAGAATGTCAATTTCAGCTAAAATTACTTGAAAACCAGATATGCAGTTTTGGTCACCTCCCACACAACCTTAACTTTGTCCTAGTTGACCAATTCCCTAATATGACCACAACACGCAGGGCCAGATTCTATTCCACCTATTAGGTGCATAAATGGATGTAAGTGCCTAAGAAGATACCATTTGATCCTGTCAAGTCCCTGAAAATCCATTAAAGCATCTTTGAATGCCATAATAGATTAAGAAATGCTTTATGAATGAAGAAAATACAGAAAATGGTTGTAACAAACACTATTTTTATTTTTTATGACTGAGTCATAAAAAAGCAGCAAGGAGGAAAAGGACTTAGCAGTATTAGCAGTTTTTCAGTAACTTGAGCAGGGTGGAATAGAATTACACTTAGGTGTGTAAATCCACTTATGTGCTTACTAGATGGAGTACAATCTGGCCCATATTCTACCACACTTACTCAAAACTAAGTCAACCTGAATTTAAGACTACCCCCCAATAATTAGAGTCTATATATGGAAAAATTAGAAATTTGTTGTAATTTTCCAGCTACAGAATCTAATTATTAGAGGGTTGTCTTAAATTCATCCTCCTCCCACTGCTATAACAGAGAAAACAGTGGCTGGGGGGGTGGTCAAATGGCCCCTTTGCCCTCTGCCCCCCTTCTTTCCCCTGCAAACTTCCTGCCCCGCCACTGCCAGCACCCCACCACTCCGAGCTGCCCACAGCCTCTGCCCTTCCTTCCTGCTCTCCATGGTCTCTGCCTCTTTTCCTCCCTGCTTATTGTCAGATGCTCCTCAGCTCTTTCCCCTCCATTAAGCATAGCATGTGGAAGCACAGCCTTTGCTGGGCCATGCAGCAGCATCAGCACTGCTGATTGGCCAGGCAAAGGATGGAGTTTCTCTGTGCTCCATGCCTAGGAGGGAATCCAGCCCAAGCTAGAGCCAAGGTAAACCTGAGAGGAAGAGGGACAGAAAAGGGGCAAGCTGGGGTGGGGGGAGGAACTGCAGTAAACATGATTTATGAGACCTTGAACTGAACGGAATAGGAGCTAATAACACCTACCCTGCAATCCAGCACTTAGCCTATTCCACAAAAAGAATACCATATCTGCAAAACTTTATAATTGCTTCAGTCTATTCTATTACCCTTCACCCTCATATCTTTCTCAGGCCAACAGACCCTTAGGGTTGCATCCAGATGAGCATGGACATACCTCTTGGCCTGCCTCAAACCCCTTGTGTGTAAGTTTTCAGTACAGGGAGAAAATTAGACCCCTGGATATCCAGAGGTCTAAAAAAACCTGAAGTTTAAAAAAGCAGACCAGGGCATGGTCCTGGAGTGTGCCCCGAGGCAACCGGAGGCTGGGTCCTCCATAGAGACACTCTGGCTGCCAGAGCATCTCCGTGGTTGGCCCCTCGCCCTGGTGCTGAAACACGCAGCTGGCCAGGCCTCTTGTTTCAGCACCAGGGCTCCATTACCAGTGAGTAAGGGGTCGGGAGGGCTGGAGGAGGCAGGAGGGAACCACGGGGGGTTCCCTGAAAG
>NW_017728918.1:56581694-56588440 GCF_001723895.1 Crocodylus porosus | reverse complement strand
GACTGGGGCTCTGCCTGCACACTGCCAGGCAGAGGGACAGCCCCAGTGGCTCCAGGCTGGGCCCTCCTGCCCCATCCCCTGCTGCCCTGTGCTGCCCACCCCTGCCCTGCAGCCCCCCCCACCCCTGCTTCTAAGGTAAGCAGTGGCTTTTTTCCCCTTTTGTTTCTGTTTTTTTGGGGGGGGTTAAGTGACAGTGCTGTTGGGAGGGCAGCCATGTGGGCCTAGGGGTGCAAGTTGGGAGGTGAGGATGGGTGAGGCAGCCATTGAGGGGTCTGGAGAAGCGGGGGTTGGGGCTTGCTGAGGCAGCCATTGCAGGGGCTGCAGCAGCTGGCAGGGGATAGGGCCAGGTGGGGCAACAATCAGGGGGCTGGGCTGGGGCATATGGGCCTTGCGGCGATTGTGGTAACCCCTGCGGGGGCCATTTGGCCCCTTGTGTGGGAGCTGTAGCCCTTGTGTGGGGGCTGTAGCCCTGTTGAGGGGCCGAAGCCCTTGTGTGGGGGCTGAACCCCTGTGTGGGGGCCATCACACCTTAGTGCCCTGCTACACTATGCATAAATCGAATTTGCAGAAAAGGAAGCCAGTTTTCAATGTAAGAAAAAGGAATACACTCCCACTGTGGTGGGTGGGGAGGGAGTAAGGCTGGGACTAGGGAAGGGGTGGGGAGAGGAGTGTGATGCAGCCTGCCGGCTGCTCCTGGGACTGCAGCAGGGAGCAAAGTGGAGGAAACTGCCAGTGGGTGCAGGGTGTGGGACTGGGGTTGCAGCTCTTACTGCTACGTGCACCCCGGGAGGGCTCTGGGCTGGGGGCTGCGCTGGGCTCTTCCCAGGGGGGCACGTGCCTCAGGACCTGCACAAAGGACAAGAGCAGACTGCCACTGCTGCCTGGGACCAGTGACAGCACCAGGCTCTTCCCAACACTCAGGGGAGGTGGTGGCGATGGGAGGGGGGTTGTTGCCACCCCAAAATTTGCGCACCTTTCAGTGCTGCTGCCATGTGCCGGAAGGAGCCTGGTGATGCTGTTGCCCCTAGCCTACAGCAGCAGCCTGCTCTCATCCCGCACACAGATCCAGGGGCACACAGACCCTAGGAAGAGCCTGGTGCAGTCCCAAGGCCACAGACCTCCCAGGTGCACATAGCAGTAAGAGCCTCACCCCTCATCCTGCACCCACTGACAGTTCTCTCTGCTTTGCTCCCTGCTGCCGCCCCGGGCATCCACTTCTCCCTACTCACCCCAGCCCCTGCTACAGCAGACCCAGGAGCAGCCAACACTACCTGCTTGTATCATGGCAGGGTGCATCCCAAGAATTGGGGTGAGTGGGGACAAGCAGAGCCCTGGGGGTTTCAGGACATGGTGCAGCCCAGCTGCTGCAGGCAACTGGCATTGGAGGCAACAGAGCACCTGCACTTGCAGCTGCAGCAGAGGCTGGGGTGAGTGGGGCCCTGGAGTCCTTTCCTGGAGCCCTACCCCACAGCCCTTTCCCCTCCCCCTCACCTAGGTCACTGCACTTGATACTAGCTGTCAACTTGACATCGAGCCATTGATTACCACTCTCTAAGCCCAATGCTCCAGCCAGTTTTCTATCCTCCTTACAGTCCATTCATCCAGCCTGTACATCCTTAGCTTGCCTGCAAGAATGTTGTGGGAGACTATCAAAAGTCTTGCTAAAATCAAGGTAAACCACACCCACTGGTCTCTCTGCATTCACAGAACTAGTCATCTCATCAGAGAAGGCAATCAGGTTGGTCAGGCATGACTTGCCCCTGGTGAATCTATGCTGACTGTTCCTAATCACCTTCTCCTCCAAGTGCTTAGAAATGAATTACTTAAGAAACTGCTCCATGATTTTTCCATGGACTGAGGTGAAGCTGACTGGTCTGTAGTTCCCTGGATCCTCCTTTTTTCCTTTCTTAAATATGGGAAGCTATGTTTGCCCTTTTCCAATCATTTAGGACCTCTCCTAATAGCCATAAGTTTTCAATGATGGCCAGCGGCTCTGCAGTCACATCAGCCAACTCCCTCAGCACCCTCTGCATCCCATCTGGCCCCATGGCCTTGTATATGTCCAGATTTTGTAAATAGTCCCTAACCTGTTCTTTCACCACTGTTGGCTGCTCACTTCCTCCCCAAACTGTGCTGCCAGGTGCAGTAGTCTGGAGCTGACCTTGCTTGTGAAGACAGAGGTGAAAAATGCATTGAGTACTTCAGCCAGTACAAGGTATTACCTGTTTCTGAGTCACTGGGAACAACCGATCTGGGATACTAATTGAATGATGTCTTAAGAGAATAAGATCAAGATGGAAATTGTTGTCTGCTACCTCTGCCAAATCATTATAGAATAAGATAGCAGTCTCCCTAAACATTTTTGTATACTATGCAAGTAAAAAAAACCCAAAACAAACCTAGTGATCTCATGGTACCAATGCTAAAATATGCTTAGTATTTATAAAACTATTTCTTAGTATTTATAAACCAATTTCTTAATTCAAAGGGTATTGCCTCCAACTTGGAGGAACTCTGTATTAGGCCTCATCTTAACAGATAAAAGAAATTATAATAAAACTAAAAAATAGCAGTTGATTAGAAACAAGAGATAATGCGTCGGGGGGGAGGTAATATTGATTATATGCAAACATAAGAAAATCTAAACCAGTAACATATTTATAAAAGTTATAAAATAAGTGGCCAATTTCACAAATGTCAAAATAATTATGAAATCAGCTGTGGGAAGAATTTGTACAGAAATGTAAATTATAATTGAGCAATACTTAAGAATATTTTTTTCCAAAAATGTATAGTGCTACAATTAAGAAAAGATTGTACTGGTTTAAAAGCAACCTGGTGTTGAAGATAGGTATAACTAGCTATAAATGAATGACATATGGAAAGAAGGAGGCATCTAATAGAAGCTTGAAATTGTAGAAATTTGATAAGCAAAAGAATGCAAGGTAAAATCTATAGTCAATACGGTTAAGTAGAATAAAGAGTATATTCATCACAAAAAAAATGTTAACAATAGTGCTGATTTGCCTAATAATGCAGAGGAGGCAGAAGAGTTCTATAAATATTTGTTCTGTATTTTAAAAAAAGCTAGGTGTTTATGTTAGGTGGCGGTGGTAATGACAATAAAACATTTTCCATTCTAACAGTAACTAAGGAGAATTTAAAACAACCACAAAAAGTAGACATACTAGCACATCCACATAATTTGTGTCTAAAAGCTTTAAAAGAACTGCCTAAAGGAGCTGTCTGAATTATTAACATTTATTTTAGTGGACGCATCTACATGGGACACTTAACTGTGCAGTAGAGTAATTTACTGCACAGTAAGTATGTGCATCTACACATGCACACTCTTACTGCAGAGTAATTGACTCTACTCATGAGTAAATTGGCTACCGATAAATGTAAGTAGCAAATGTAGTTGCAAGTAGTTACTGCATAGACTCCAACTAGAAGTAAATTTGCTTTTGGGCAGCCCTTCCACTAGCAGGCCAGACTCAGACTAGCACTGTGAGTCCCTCCTGCCCTCTCATGCCTCCCAGCCCAGGCCTACCACTTGCCCCAGCTCCACACACGCATGGAGCCAGACCTGCCTGCAGCAGGGCCAGGACCACATGCCAGCCCTGCTGGCCCTGGACACAGCTACTGGAGGGGGAGCCACCCATGCCATGGGTCCACTGGCTGCTGTTACCCCAGGGTGAGCACCCCACCCAACAGGCTCACCACGGCATGTACATCTGCAGGGGAACAGCTAGAGGCTGGGGTGCTGGCTGCCTGCCCCCAGGTTCTGCCCCTAGGTGCTGCCACCCCACAGCCCCCCACTCTAAGAAAAACTTGAGGCAAACAGTGAGCATTCCTTGAGGTGGCTGAAGGTATACTCCACCAGGGTGCGGGTCACAGATTTCATAGATTTTTAGGGTTGGAAGGGACCTTAGTAAACCAAGTCCAAACCCCTGCCCTGGGCAGGAAAGAGTTCCGGGGTCAGATGATCCTGTCTCAGCCTCCTTTTGCTGAGGCTGAAGAGATTCAGGTCCCTCAATCTCTCCTTTTAGGATCTTACCTGCAGGCCCTTAACCATACAAGTAGCCCTCTTCTGGACCATTTCTAGGTTATCCACATCCCTCTTGAAGTGCGGCGCCCGGAACTGGATGCAGTACTCCAGCTGTGGTGAGTATTGGAGTATAATGCTGCATAGAGGGGAAGTATCACCACCTTAGACCGGTTCATGATGCACCTTCTAGTTCATGAAAGAGTGTGGTTGGCTTTGCTTATCACTTTGTTACATTGAGACCTGTGATCATTTTGGAGTCGACTGTGACTCCAAGATCCCTTTCTGCTGCTGTGCTGCTTAGAAAGTTATCTCCCAGTCTATAGGTGTGTTGGTGATTTTTTATCCTTAGATGCAGCTCTTTGCACTTATCTTTGTTAAACTGCATGCTATTTTGATCTGCCCACTTTCCCAATTAGTCCAAATCTGCCTGAATCTGCTCCCTGCCCTCCAGCGTGTTTACTATGCCCCATAATTTGGTGTTGTCTGCAAATTTGGACAGAGTGCTTTCCATGCCGTCATCCAAGTCACTGATGAAGATATTGAACAGCACTGGTCCAAGGACTGAACCCTGAGGAACTCCACTCTCCACATTTTTCCAGGTCAAAAACGACTCTTCCACCACCACCCTCTGGGTGTGTCCCATAAGCCAATTCCCCACCCACCTAGTTTCATAGTTGGTAGGGTCAGAAGGGACCTGAGCAGATCATCAAGTCCGACCCCCTGCCATGGCAGGAAAGAGTACTGGGGTCAAATGACCCTAGCAAGGTGTTCATCCTGCCTCATTTTAAAGACCCCCAGGGTAGAAGCCAGCACCGCTTCTCTTGGAAGTTGGTTCCAGATCCTAGCTGCACCTGACCATGTAATAATCTACATCCCAACCACTTGATTTATTTGTAAGAATGGGATGTGACAGAAGTTACTCTTTTCAAAGTCTAGCACTTCTACTCTACTAGTTATCTTTCCCACCCTTCACCAGATAGTGAATTCTAACAATTGGTGGACCCTATCCCCTAGGTTACTCTGTATTTGCAAATCACCCACCAGGTCATCCCCTTTATTAAGCACAAAGTCCAGTAAGACATTTCCCCTAGTGGGACCGTATACTTCCTGCGTTAGGTGAAGGTCCTGTATGCTGGTTAGGAACTTACATGAACAGGCAGATCTACCTGATTGCTCCTAACAGCAGACATCAGGGTAGTTTAGGTCACTCATGACAACCATGTCCCTCGAGTGTACTACCTCTGAGAGCTGCTTCAAGAATTCCAGGTCTAGCTCCTCCTCCTGGTATGGCAGTTTGTAATAGATCCCCGCTACCAAGTACCTTTCACCCCAACCCCCTTGTATTCTGACCCACAGTACTTGAATTTGCCCCTCTTCCGCTCCCATCTTGAATAATGAAGATGTGTACTGCTCCTTAACATAGAAAGCAATGCCACTTCCACTTTATCCCCACTCTATCTTAACTGTAGAGCCTATAGCCCTCAATGCCTATTGCCCAGTCATGGGTAGGGTCTCACCAGGTTTCTGTTAATCCAACCAGGTTAAAGTCTTTGTTTGCAAGCAGGAGTATGAGTTCCTCCTGTTGTTCCCCATGCTCTTAGCATTAGTATAGAAACACCTAAGCCCCATGATGGGTGTCCTTGGTACCCCTGTCCTAATGCCTAACAGGCCCCATAATACTTATGTGGTCTGTTCCATCATGTGGGTTGTGGTTCATTGATCCTAGGTTCACCCTGTCTTCAGCATCCCCATCCCCCAACAAACATAGTTTAAAGTCTTGCGTAGATCAGCCAACCTACAAGAGAACAGACACTTACCTTTTGAAGAGACATGTAGACCATCACATCCCAGCATGCTGCTTTCATGGAAGTGGGGATCATGGTTCAAAAAGCTAAAACCTGCATGATGGCATGAACTCCAGAGCTCAAGTTGACCTCTAATGTAGCTGCTATGATGGTGGCCACGACCACTGACTGGGAAGATAGACAAGAAGACCACCTGCATCCCTGAACTCCTAAGCCTGGTCCCCAGAGCCATGTTGTTACTCATGACCTGGCCTGGACTACTCCAGGCCATATCATTTGTACTCACATGGATGAAGACCATGGGATAGTAGTCGGAGGGCCGGATGAGATCTGGAATCCTCACAGTGATGTCCTGAGTCCGGACTCCAGGTCCAACTCAGGCACCGGTTAAAGTGGGCCTGGCAGGGGTCCAGCTGGCCAGTGTAGGGCCACAAGAGCCAGGGCAGGAGCTTCCCAGCTGCAGGCCTGGTACCCCTGGTGTAAAGCACCCATTCTGCACCAGGCCTCACAGGGAGGAGTTCTGGAAGACATGGGTGTCATGGGCACTGCCCACCCAGTTGGCACTCACATTTGTAAAGGTGCCATTGTAGTGCACGACAGCCTGGAGCATGATGGCATGAAAGCCCCTCTGGCTATAGTAGGGGCAGTCACTGTAGGGCAGGCAGGTGATGAGGATGTGGGCCCCATCCAGGGTCCTAATGCCCTGGGGGATGCCCAGGGCATGGAACCTTGCCACCACCACCAGGGGTCCTGGAGGGCATTGCACACCTCCAGGACAGTGTCTCTGGTGATAGCTGTCATGGAAATTTTTTGAGTATGTGCTGCCAGCACAGAAGAGGTTAAACTGACATGCGCAGTTTGAAGCTGTGAGTGGAAATTTCCAAGGCTCA
>NW_017728918.1:56563470-56581594 GCF_001723895.1 Crocodylus porosus | reverse complement strand
CATGCCCCTTCTCTCCCCCCTCCCCTTCTGACTTTCCAGCTGGAGGCAGCTCTCCATGCTGCTGGTTCTGCTCCTTGCTGCACTGTGGCTGTGCATACCATGGGTATTTACCGGCCAAATTATCAGCCTCATAGGACCAATATCCAATATAGACAATTTTCATATCGGTACTGATCCGATATCAGACTGATGTGTTGGTGCACCTCTAATTCTCTCCATTGTTTGGTAAAAGTTATGGTGTTGGCTTAAAAGACTTCTGCAAGGTTTTGACTTGGTATTGCACTACATTTTAAGAAACTGGAACAGAACAAATTAAATAGAATTAAAACTGGCTAACTGGGAAATCATTAATGATTTTAGGTGGGTCCTAGATGGATGGTAATTCATTCTAAATTATCTCCCCCCACCCTGTCATTTTATTAAACAATTCCTCTGTCTCCTTACAACCTGTGGATCTATAGTTTATCATACATGTGTAGGGCTCTACATCTTGTATAGGGAAGCTGTACCTATTTTGTTTTTTCAGCCCTTCCTCCTTTTTCCTAACTTCTTGTTGCTCTTACATGAACTCCTTCCAGTCTGTCAATACCTTTTTAGCACTGAGTTGCCCAGAATGGAATATAGAATTACATGAGCAGATACATCACAGCCAACTGAGAAAGCCTTTGTGTCCTATAATATTTCTACATCTACATCTGGTAAATTACACATCTCTGCAACAACCTTCAGGGAATCAGTCTTTTTATTATTAGTGACCTCTATCTGGATCTATAATCTTTCATCATAAACCATCCAAAGTTCTTGGATTAAATACCTCAAACCCCAGTGTGTAATTCAAGCACTCCTCAATTTCTGTAGCTACAATTGTTCTTCAGGGATCCACATTTAAAACAAAGTGATAGCTAAGCCTTAACCACTATACTATGCCTGGTGCAAATTGTGTTATCAAGTTAGGAACTCCCTAGATCCATTTAAAAGTTGAGAGCATGAATCCCATACTTCAAAATTACAAGTTTAGCATTCAACATCTAGCATGGCTTCTTAGTACTTGAGCTTAGCTTCTAGCTTTCTGTACTATCAATTGTTTATTTAGACTGCCATATATCAACTTAATGATAGTCTCTCTGTTTCTGTCTGTCTCTCTGTGTTCACCTGTGCATTAAATATAATACATATTTGGTAAGGGACTGAAAGTTGATAATGTTATAATGTTAATTATCACAATCTTTATTAGAGATTTACATTATTTACATTTATATTCCATATTGCTTTACTCTGTTCAATTATATATTATCCAGACCCTTGCCTCTCAAAATTTTAATTACTTCAGAAAACCTCATCCTCCTGATCTACTGGGTGCCTGTTACAGGTGATTAGGAACAGCCAGTATGGATTCACCAAGGGCAAGTCATGCCTGACCAACCTAACTGACTTCTATGATGAGATGACTGGCTTTGCAGATGCAGGGAGATTTGCAGATGCAGGGAGAGCAGTGGATGTGATCTACTTTGACTTTAGCAAGACTGTTGATGTGGTATCCAATAATATACTTGCAAACAAGCAAGGAAGTATGGGTTGAATGAATGGACTGTATGGTAGATAGAAAACTGGCTGGTTCATTTGTCTCAAAGGGTAGTAACCAATGGCTTAATCTCTAGCTGGTAGCCAGTATCAACAGTTGGTCCTGGGGCTGTTTTTGTTCAATATGTTCATCAATGATCTGGAAGACGGGATGGAACACATCCTCAGCAAGTTTGGAGATGATACCAAGCTAGGGGAAGGAGCAGTAGATACACAGGACAGCAGGGTTAGGATTCAGGGCTGCTGCCTGGCTGTCTCTGGCAGCAGGACCAGCACCTGCTACTTGCTGTTGCTCACCCCCAGCAGAGTCTCTTTGCAGGTGCTGTAGTGAAGAGCCTCTGCCACATGGCGCCCAGTATCTGGCCATGCCCCTCTGCTGAGCACTCCTGAGCACTGACCAGGGCCAGCCACACAGAGCCAGCCAAGCAGGGGCCCAGAAAGCCAGTACAAGGTGAGAATGTCATCCTCATCATCCTTCCCATCAAGCCGTGGCCCTGTCCACATGAACATGCCCATGCTGACCACCTAGACCCCCAACCAGACCCGGGACGAGGTTGGCAACCTCGTGGCACTCTGGGGCCATGCCAACAGGCAGAGGCAGTTTGTGTGGAGCGGGCACTTAAATACCCACATTTATGAGGCCCTGTCCAGTGGGAAGCAGGAGTGAAGCCATTCCTGGTTGGTGCAACAGTGCTTGCAGGCACAGCGGATGGCTGTGGCCGACTACAATCGTTGGTCTGGTTGTGCCTGCAAAACCATGAACTTTATGAGGGAGCTGACCTGTAGTTTGGCATCCCTGGACCTAGGCCACACCCCTTCAACTGTCACCAGCATGTGTGGCCTGCCCAAACCTCTGCCCCGCTCTGCCCCTTTCAGAGGTGACACCTCCAGGGAGGAAGGATCCTTGGGCCCTCAGCACCCAACACTATCCTCCTCCCTGCATCTGCAGAGCCAACATCTGGACATGGGGGAGAACCCACCAGCCCCAGTGGGGATGTGGGCTCCAGGTCACCACCATCCATGGCTGGAGCTGTCTGGATGTGTTGGCTGCACCAGCAGCGCACCATGGAACAGACTCGTCTGTTCCAGTGGCTGATGGTGGTGGTGGTGGAGTGGCAGGTGCAGGAGCAAGCCTGGGGGGGTGGAGGATATCACTTGTGTGGCCCAGGACTGAGAGCAGAAGGACCACTGGGACCAAATGGAGGTCTTGGAGCAGGAGCACCTAGAGCTGCTGCAACAGCAGGGGGATGCCAACTGCTAGGCCTTAGATACCCTCCTCCTGGGCCTGGTGACTGCATCCATGCTCCCCACTGCCCAGTCCCCAGTCATGACCCAGCAGGGCCCCTGGGTCCTGCCTGCTGCTCCACTGCAGGCCCCTGCCTGGGCCTGGAAGGAGGTCCTGAGGCACCTCCTGCCCACCAGAACTCCTGGTCCGGCCCCCGCCCCAGACCTACTACTCTCCCCTATAACACACACCTGAAGCCCCAGCCATACATGAGACTGCCACCTGTTGGGGTCACTGCAGCCCCCAGACCCACAGGGGAACATCCCAAGCTTGAGGTGCTGGGCACCTGCCCCTGGGCCCTGCCCCTTAGCATCCCCTCTCGGGGCTTGAACACCAGGATTATTGTAAAAAGTGTTCCATTTCTAAGTGGGTTTTTTATTTTTGGTGGGTGGGGAGGGGCTCTGTTTCTTGAGCAGGGAGGGGTGGGGTGGGTGATGTTAGGGAAATAATTTTTGTTTCAACCATGTGCATTTTCTGAGAACGGTGCTGGGGATGGGGGCAGGAGGTGAGAGGGGATGTGAGCAACAGGGCAGGTGGACTGGAGTGGGGAGTGCAGAAGGTGGTTAGCCAGGGCTTCCTGCAACCAGTGCCCTGGCTCCTGCTGCTCTCCTGATGCCTGGGTGGGGGAGGGGGCCTGATGGGGCCAGCACCATTACCAGCAGGAGCACAGGGTGCTGATTGTCACTAGCAGTGGCATGGCTGATGCAGACATAGTGCAGGGAGGCAGGGTGGGCAAGGAGGGAGTTGCCACATGCTATCTCTGGGCACATGGCTCCTGGGCAGGGAAGAAGCTGGCTGGGGTTTAAAGTTTCAAAGATGGCTGCCAAGTGCTAGTGGTTAGCTCTGGCTTCAATATGGCTACCAAGTGCTGGCAGCCATGTGGCCGGAAGCTGGAGCTCCCCCCAGTGGCCACAGGGACACATGGCAGGGCTGGAGGGGCACATGGCAGGGCTAAATCTAGTGCCAAGTCCCTGCATGTATATACCTGCCAAAAATCACTTACTGCACATTAGCTTAATGCACAGTAAACTTAGTCATGCTTAAATGTACATGTAATAAATGTCATCTTCCTCCATTTCTCATTTTCCTGGGATTATAAGATTCCTTTACACTTTGTTGATACTTTTGACTTCTCCAGCATTGAAAGCTACTGTACAAAATATATTCCCTTAGACTGTGTTACAGTATGACTACACCTTGCCCCTTCACTAGCAGCTAGATATCACATAGAATATTTTAGTTGACTTAAATATTTAAGTCAATTAAGTTTACCAAGTGTTTTCATACATTTTTATGATGTTAATTGCTGTTCAAAAACTGTTGATGGGTGACTCTGGAATGCATTTCAGGAAACTGAAAAGCAAACAACCCCCTTCCCTCACCCCCCCAGAGACATGGGTACAATTGTTTGAGGCCACAAAACACCACCAAAATATCTGCACAAAGTTAATATTAGACTTTTTTTTTACTCTGAAAGTTAAAAAGGGGGATTCAGTCAAGGGGGAGAACAAGAATGGAAGAGATTACTTTTGATAGAGTAGGTAAAGATGAAAATTAGTTCTAAACGTCCATAATTATCTCAAGGAATCTACTACTCATCACAAGATAAATAATCAATTTGTAGAATTCTATAAACACCCAAATTAGGACTTCTAATGAGGAAATAGATTATTATTTTAAAAGATGAGTCTTCTGTCACTTGCACTTAATAGGAAAGAACTGTTATATTTTTCTTTCACAACACAGGTAATTGAAAACAGGAATTAAATTTCTCAGATTTGAAAGCTCCTAGTTAATGATAGTTTTCCAATAGTGTTTTACAAACTGCCTAATATTTACTTGCACTACACAGGTTACTTTAGCCACTACTACACAAACAGAAGCAATTTCTGCACAGCGTAAAATAGATAAGCTGTTGTATGATCGGTGTCAGTTGAAGCCAAAGTCTCTTCTTAATAGAGGATCCAAGATTATTGCCAGCCCTTCTAACATTCTACTTGAAATTTATTCTGACAAAAATAATTTTTAAAAGCTCAAGTAGACTTTAGCAAACAGTGCATATGTCTAGTTCATATACAAAAATTGCTCCACCCTCTTTACAGAGGTAAAGATCCAAAACTTTCCCTTTGTGTTGGGTTTGAGTAATACTGAAAAAACATTCAGTACAACCCTTTGATTGCAATAAATAGCTACAGAATTAGGATATGGGTTATTAATGAGGCACCTGAAACCTAAATTGAATCTGGGAGTCATCCAGCAGCATTAGTTGTCCTCAATTCCTAGTGGAATGCGTTCTCCACATTGCAACATCTGTACATACCGATTATGACAGTGGGTATTTCTCAGAGACTTTTACTACAGCAAATAGTGTTGGTGTCATATTAGAAGAGGCTTGATGCAGATATAACTTAGTACAAAATTATTCCTGAATATTTGTGTGTTTAATCAAAGACTCACAAGCTCTTTAAGGCAGTGACCATGTCTTTACATGCGTCTGTATGACATCTAAGAAAATGAAGCTCCATCCTGATTTGAACCTCTAGGTATAACTGCAGTGTAAATAATAAATGATGATCTCTTAAATAACTTATCTTTAAATAGCCTTTCAGGGTGGCTCTCTCATCCAGGTATTGGATTGGTAGATGTAGGTTGGGGTATAGATGGATACATATCAGCAGGAAAAGATCCAGAGGGGAGCACTGGTGCAGTTGCACCCCCCTGCCAGTCAACCACACTGCAGGAGCAGCAGCCAGGGACTTTTTTTTTAAGGTCCCCAAGGCAGGTAAGAATTCGGCCCATTCCCTTTTGTATTCAGTGGCACCTCCCCTCCCATCCTATCCCTCCCCCACTCACCACTGCTGCTGTCTGTGGCTGTCCCAGGGGTGGGAGTGAGGGAGGGGGAGCTTAAGAGTCACTCTTGCCCATCCCAGGTAGGCTCTGCATGGAGCTGGGATCAGCCAGGGACAATGGTGTGCAGGTTTCTCCCACCCTACCCAGTCCCTTTGATATTCTTTGACAGCCGGATAGCAGGTCCAAGGGAAGAGAAGCAGCTTGCTGCTGCTATGGCTGCCCTTCTCTAGCCAAGCCTAGCTCCATGTGCAGCCCAGCTGCAGTGGGGAGCAATGACTCTGGAGTGCCCCCCTTCCTGCCCTGGTTATCTGGGAACAGCAACAGTAGGAGGCGGAGGAAGGTAATGGGAAGGAAGGAGAACATGGCATTGAGCACAGAGGGAGAGGGAAAGGGAAGTGGAAGGGAAGGTTCTTACATGCTTGATGAACTTAAAGTTCTCTGCAGCTTATCCTGTAGTACAGTCTGTCCACTCTGGTGTTGGTGGGTAGTCTGGGGCTCAGGGTGCAGCCACCTCTGCTCCTGTACCCCCTTTTCCAAAATCCTAAATCTGCCTATGTGTACTAGTAAAAATGAAAGGAGTTTCAGGAATTTATGTTTTGTTATCTGTTTGATACATATCTAATGTTTTAAATCCTGGGCCTGTTGGAGCCCTAACTGAAGGAATGCAGGGGGGCCCCTCATGTGGGCCTCTTATAACAATTAAATTATATGATTTCCACCTTATTTCTAGATAGAGAAAAAAATGCAGATGAATATCCAGCTCTAGTACCACGTTGATCTTATGTCACAAAACTGTAACACAAAATCGTTGTCCAGAGGGAGGTGGGGTTCTTCATCCTTAAATCAGTGAGGCTCATGATCTGAAACATCGAATGAAGACCACTGACTCGATAAATGCCATCATTAAGGTACACAGCAATATTGGCAGTTGCCATTACTCTTAAAGAAGCTTTTCTGTGTACAATTGGTCTGAGTCAGCTGAGTGCAGAGATATAACAGAGTTAACAGTAAAAACATGGCAAAGCAAAGAGAAAGATGTTTAAGGATATGAAGAAGGAATCTTAAAAAATCAGAGAAATGACAAATGTAGGGTAAGGGACCTTAGCAGGTCACATAGTCAATCCCTTTGCTCTAAGGCATTATCAAGTAGACTACAGACCATTCTTGACAAGTGTTTGTCTAACCCAGTGATTCCCAAAGGATGTGCTGTGGCACTAATGTGCAGCAAGAGTGGTGGAAATGTGCCTCAAAAAATGATACTGTTGTGTATGAAATTTCGACATTTTGGGGCCCAAAGTGTGCACAGAGCAGGATACAGCTGTGTGGCACAGCCATGTCCCTATGGTACAGGAAGGGTTTGCTGGCAGCAGTGTGCAGATGTGTGGTCCCAGTGCAGCTCCCTAGTGACTGGAAGCTGCATACATGTCACAGCTGGGGGAGTAGGGGGCTAGAGGAAGCAACAGCAGTGCCATGATATGACATCTCCAAACTGCTGGTGCTGCATCCTGCCTACAACACAGGGTCATGGCTGCACCATGCACCTGAGCACACAGTGCTGTGCTCTACTGCACCCTATTCTGCACACATGTCATTGTCAGGTAGGTGTGGGTCCTCCCTTCCCAGGCCCAGCCAATTGCAGGTAACTAGGAGTCCTCTTGTCTAGCTTTACCCATGCCATGCTGAGCTTCAGAGAGCTCTTGCCAACAAGTCCTTTCCCTGCCCCAGCCATTTGCCTAGTCTTAAAGACTGCTGCCCCAGTTCAGCCTGACACCACCTTCCCCTGAGAAGGGCTTTCCCCATGTCTGGCCCACAGCTGCTTCCCCAATCTCCTGCTCCCTGGCTGTAGCAAACATGCAGTTTCCAGCCACTGGGAAGTTGTACTGGAAAGAGACGTCTGAAAACTGTATTTGCACCACTGCCACCACTTTTTCCTGCTCCCTTTTTCAGGTGTAAGAGCAGGGCTGGGGAAAATATGGCTCACAGGCTGGATCTAACTCACCAGGCACTTTCATCTGGTCAACGGCGACCCCAAATGAATTGTGCCATGCCCAGCCCTTCCACCCATGAAAGTGGGAGCAAGGCACATACACCCACCCCCAACATACCTCATGGGTGGAAGGGCCAGCTTCTGCAGGCTTCCCAGCATCCCACTCCCTCCAGGCAGCAGGTAGGAAAGCGGGGGGTGGAGGCAGCACTGGTACCTGGCTTCTGGCAGCCCCTGCCAGGCTGTTTATTTCCCCGGCACTCCCTGCACTCACGAGGCACAGGAGGGAAGCCCCAGGCACTGGATTTCTTCTTATACTCTCCCCACGTTGCCATCCTCTTTATAACAATCTTTTACATATTGGAGGATTACTATTATGTGTTCTTAGTCTTCTCCTTTCTAGACTAAACAAATCTAACTCTTTTTATCTTTCCTAGTAAGTCCTATTTTCTAAAGTCTTATCATTTTATTGCTGTCCCCTGGGTTCTCCAATTTGTTTGCAACTTTCTTAATGCCTGCAGCTCCACATTATTTTAAAGGGGGCCTGACTAGCCCCGGTTAGAGAGGTATAATTGCTTCCTATGCTCCCATTACACTGCTGATTCATGTTGAATTTGTGGTCCACTTTAACTCTCAGATCCTTTCCTGCAGTTCTGCTATCTAGTAGGGCTGTGCAAAGCTTCAGTTGTTAATTCAATTCAGCGGAGATTCAGTGGCTGAGTCTCCAAATCTGAATCAAATTGGAAGACCAATAGAAAGGTCCAAAGTGATCTGAAGCTTCCAAATCTATTTGGAAAAGCTTTGGAGAGCTTTGGAGATTCGGAGATTTGGGTAGTCCCCGTTCACCACCACAGGAAGCTGGACCCAAACTGTGTGCTGGTAAGTGGGGGGGGGCGGAGGAGGGGGGGAAGGGACCATGGGGGGACCACCACCAGGCCCCACCCATACGTGCTCTCCCAACCCTGTCAATGGCTGCCCCGCCCATGGCTTCCCTGCCCAGCCCCAGCATCCCAGCTCTTTAAAAGACAAAATAACCCCACACTCACCAGCTGCTGCAGCAGCTATCAGGGCCTCTGGGGCTTGTGGCAGAGCCCTCCCCCCCAACATGGGGCAATGAGGGGAAGCAGGGATTGGGCCCCCCCCACCTAGCTGGAGCTGATGAGTGTAGGGCTTTTTTGTTTGTTTTTTAAAATGCCGGGAGGCTGGGGCCAGGCAGTGCAGCCATTGATGGGGCTGGGAGAACAGGGAGGGGATGGAGCCTATTTGATTTGGAGATTTGGCCAATTTGGCGGTCGCCAAATCTCTGAATCAGAATCAGCCACTGCTGAATCACTGTCTCCCAAAAGGTTGAATCTGAAGCAAATCTTAGCCACTTCACACAGGCCTACTACCTAGCCAGTCTCATAGCATGGAAGATGGGTAAGGAGGAAGTCTGAGAACTATATTGGGATGCAAGTACTAGGTGAAAAAGCATCTATACTGAGGTATCAGTATACTGTATTTACTTGATTAAAAGATGAGGGGGTTTTTCATTTAACATGGCGGGGAAAGCCCCTTGTCTTTGAATCGAGTATGAGGTGGCATGGTGCAGGCAGCTGCTGCGGCTCTGGTCCTAACCCTGGGTCAAGGCTGGAGCTGCAGCTGCTGCTTGCCTTCCCACTGCCTCTGCACCCTCACCACTCCTGTACTCTTGGGTCCCTGCCACACCACTTTCCCTGCTCTGTCCCCCCCACCATGCTGCTTCTCCCTTCCCCCCATACCTTTGCTCCGGTGCTGGCAGGCTCCATCTCTGCTTCAGGCTCCATTGCAGCATGGAGCATTGCCCCAGGCAGGCCCTGTAGCAGTGAGGCTGGTTCCATGCAACTGCTGTGGGCCCAGGCTGGGGATATGCTCCAGGCCCGACGCTGCAGCGGGGACTAAACCTGCTGGTAAGGGGGAGACGAAGCAAAGGTAAGTGGGAGATGGAGGGGCAAGCAGTGGGGGAGATGGGGAAAGAGGGAGCTACAGCAAGGGTAGGCAATTATTTTGGGCAAAAGGTCACTTACTGAGTTTTGGCAAGCCATCGAGGACCACATGAGAGGCAACCAGGGGCAGAAAAATATGAATTTTCTAAATTTTTTAGGGGCCCCGTGGGCCAGATAGAATGACCTGGTGGGCTGCATCTGGCTCACAGGCCACATTTTGCCCACCCCTGGGCTACAGAAAGCTGAAGCAGTACAAAGGGATAAAGGGATAAAGGAGAAAGATGGGGGAAGAAGGAGCGGGGGCCTGAGACTGCAGGAGGCAGGACCAAGGAGTGTAGGTGGGAGGAGGGCAGAAGCAAGCTGCATGGTTTCCCCACTCTGCCCCCCTTCCTGCCCCTCCCACTGCCTGCCCCATTGCTGTCTCCCAACCACTGCAGCCTCCCAACCACTGCAGCCTCCCAACTGCAGTGGTGGGAGGGATGAATTTAAGATGATCCTCCAATAATTAGATTTTATACATGAAAACTTATAACCAATTACAAATTTTCCATTAATAGAATCTAATTATTGGAAGGCTGTCTTAAATTCAGGGTCATGTTATATTTGGGTAAATGTGGTAGATATGAAAGGTAAATAGTAGGAGCTTTAGTAAGTGTTGAAAGAAGACTTCTCTGAGGGTGAAGGTAAAGAATAGAAAGGCTTATGCTGAATTCTATTTTTTTAGTATATTTTAATTCTATCTTTATCTATATTTAAGTTAAAAGACTTGTGATATTTTTCTTCCACATAAACTACCTGTAATCAATATGGAGGAACATAGATTGCTTTTGTACATCTGCGACCATCTACTGTATGAGAAGCTGTGGCAGGGCAGCTTGAGATGATTAAAAGAGAGGTGAATGTTCACACTGAGAACCCTTACTCAGAAATGAAAAATACTATTCTAATTTATGTAGCTAATATTTACAGCATGTAGCAGTAACCCAACGCTCCCTGTCCTAAGTCCTAGTCACATCCATATGCAAGCCTAAACTCTGGGCTGCTTTTTAGGGCTGTGTGAAATGGCACCATTTTGTTTCAACTTCTGTTTCAATGTTTCAATAGGACAGTGTTTCATTTTGAGTTTTATTTAGTTTTTAAAGCACTGTTCCATTTCATTTCATTGAAACTGTTTCACTGTTTTGACACTGTTTCAAAGTTTCACCCATAGGCTATAATGGGGAAGCACAAAACTGCCCATAACCTTGTCATTTCTTGGCAGATTTTGATGAAAACAGCCAGGATCATAGCCCCTTCTGAGGGTATGAAGCATGCCAAATTTCAAGGAGATAGGTACAGGGGCTTGGGGGAAACTGCACCTTCAAGTCTTCAAAGCAAAATTTTGTCACTTGTAAGAGGGAGGGGGGGCATGAAAACTGCAGGGATGATAGCCCCTGCTGAGGCCATGAAGCCTGCAAAGTTTTTAAAGGAGATATGTGCAGGGGTTTCTGGGAAACTGCACCTCAAGCTGCTAAAAAGCAAAACTCATGACATGTGTGACTGTATGTTAAGGTGCAGTTGTTTTTCCGTCCCTCCCCCAGAGCACTGGGATTGGAAGGGACCTCAGGGAAGGATCACAGTCACTGGCCAGCTAAACGTCAATATCAGAGCAGTCCTTCCCCACTCTTCCCCCCTCTCTCCTTAATTTCTGTTCCCCTGCAAGCAAGCCCAGCTTCAAAACTCAAAATGTTTTGAAAGTTTTGAAATGTTTCACTGGCCTTGTTTTGTTTCAAGGCTGTTTCAAAGCCTTTCATTTTACACAGCATTACTACTTTTTAAATTTATTTTTATTAGGGCTGTATGAAGCTTTGGTTCCTGATTCAATTCAGCAGAGATTCAGCCTGATTCGGTGGCCAAATTTCCGAATCTGAATCGAATCATAAAACCCTTTAATCTATCCAAATTGAATCAGAACCCTCCGAATCGATTAAAAAAGATTTGGAGATTCGGACATAGAGACAGCTCTAGGTAACAGGCAGCTCATGATAGCTGCAATGCTGGGGCAGATGGAGCATCCCACAGCAGGGGGCTCGCCCATGCACTCCGGAGCAGACCCAGAAGTGGACTAGAAGCACTTCCAGTCCACTTCCCAGTCCACTGGGAAGCGCACTGAGGGAGCCCCCTGCGCCCCACCAGCTCAGTGACTAGTGCCTCCTGGATTTGGGGGGAGGCACCTGGGGTCCCCCTGTGGCCAATCACTGAGCCAGGTGGGGGGGAGGGGCAGTGCTCCAGAAGTACTTCTGGTCTACTTCCGGGTTGGCCACCAAGCACATAGAGGGCCCCCCTGCACTCCTGTGGGACACTCCATGTGCCCCAGCATCATCAGTGACCAGGAGCTGTGCCTGCTACCTCAAGGTATGTAGAAAAAATTTTTAAAGCTGTGTCTACATCCAAATGGCTTATTTTCCAAATCAGCATCAAATCTTCAGATTTGGATTTGGCTGAATCAAATCAGGGACAGTGATCTGAATCAACAAATCGAATCACTGTCCCTGATTCAGGCTGACTTCGAATTGAATAAGGCCCACTTCGCACATTCCTAATTTTTACACAAATATATTAAGAGTATTAGGTGTTTTTTAGCTGTATTGGTGCTTAAACCTCTTAAGCACATATGTAAATAATACAACATCACTTTCTGGTTACCAAACTGCACTCACATTTAAATGGACACTGGGTGCATCTACCTGTGCCCTTTACTGCAGAGGTGCCTAATTAGCTCTGCTATAAAGCATCACTATCTACATGTGTGGTGCTATTGGGCCACAGTAACCTAATTAAATCTGCCATAGGATAATACTGCCTGACTAGTTGCAATGCATGTGCAGATAGTGACCGGGGCTGGCTGAGGCACAAAGGTACTATAGTGCAGGGCTGTTTGCTGGCTAGCCCCACACTGTAGCACCCTCATGCCCTAGCCAGCCCTTCCACAGCACACTGAACCAGGGCAGAGCAGCTCTGAGCTAGCAAGCTGGCTCCCTAGGACCCCTGCCAGCTGGGGTTGTACTGCCCTGGCTCAACATGCTGCAGTCCTAGGCACACATGGAGTTTATTCCACTGGATTAATATCATGTGTAGATGTGCCCACTGTTAATCTAAAGAGGCCTCAGAATTTATTTTCCCTGAAGACAAGTCTATCACCTTTGAAATATTTTAAATGGCATATATACATATTTATAAACAGATTATATGGTTTTAAAATTATTGTTTGATCCCCATATGTTTGGTACAGTACTACTCAAATGATGTTTTTATTTGAAATTTTGTATGTGGGTCAGTGCATAGTCATCCAAGAACACTGTTTACCTTATGTTTAGTACGGTATAGACACTTGAAAGGGTTGAAATTCGTCACTTTATGACAGAAACTATTGTTGAATATTAAGTTCTATCCTTCCAGAAATATAAATAAGCAATCCTAGAGTATTAAGATCCCAAAAGTAGGCCCCATGGAATGATACAGGATACAGAATGATTAGGAAGAAACAGTATTTAGGATCAGATAAATAAACTTGAGGTTCACAATTGTATTTGCCATTAGCAAATGGTTTAGAACCTGCATATTCATATTCTGCTCTTATTCCCTCTCTCTGGTAGGCCATAGGCCTCTTATTTTTTTTATTTTTTTGAGTCTGGTGGCACTGACAAGTAAGTCACTGCTGCAGAGTCCCTGCAGAGAAAGCAATCCAGAGCTAATCCTAATATTTCAGCAATAGTTACTGCATGGTTCTTATCAGTTAGCGTTGTTAAGGGGGCTAGGGGGAACACTATCAACAATTCTAAGTCTAGAAACAGTTCTAAGAAGCAACAAAAAAAAAAAAACAGTTGTTGTGAACAGTTTTCAGCCAGATCAACGACGTCAAAAACACTGCAACAGCAGGCTTCATATGTTGCTCCCAAACGTGTTCACTAACCTAATTTTAGGAATGCTAATGTATTTTCAGAACATGTGCTCATTCTTTCTGAAACTATGGGATATTTTAGTAGAAACGTTTCATGTTAAATATTCATGATTAGTACCACAGTACAGTTTGGCTTACATCCACTTCCAGTGAAAGACCTTTAAACTTCTTAAGTAGAACCTGATTTGAAATATTAAAGTGAAATATTTATATATATTCACTTTGTGTCTATGGATTTCAGACATCAGATAAAAGGCTTTCATTGTTGATTATTTGGACCCTCTTGGCAATAGTGTGGAGTGTTTACTGCAGAGTTCAAAGCTACAGCTAGGGGATTTCAAACTGATACAGAAACATTCCAAACTACAAGTTTCTCTTTGACTTGCCAAAAAGAAGTCTATGAGCTGGCATCAGTAGCTTTCTCAAGGTAAAAAAAGACAACCAAGTGTAATGAATCACATTTGTCACTCACAGAAGAACAATGAGAATTCAATGTTAAAAAAATAGTAGCTTAAATCATAATGAATGAAAAAATCTATACCTGAGATTTTTATTGTATTTTACATTCAGTGTATTTTACACTATTTACATCTTGCATCAGGTAAGGAGGTTATTTATATACAGAATGTAAGTTCAGTATTATATTAAAAAATGGCCAAACATCTCACGTTCTTTATTAACAGATGCATTCAGATACATGATAAGTCATACTGTTCAGCAGAATACGCATATCTTTGAATATAGGTATAAATTGAACAGAATTCAGAAGCGTCTAGAGCCATTTCTTGTTTTTCAGTTTTAATGCTTACTATTGTAGACAAATCATTATGAGACTGGAAGGTGACAGGTTGGTTCTGCCACATTACCTAGTATCTAACAAGTGAGCATCATAAATTCTGGATTAGCCAATGTATCTTTTTTGACTGTACCATCCCTATTTTTCTCCTCAAATGTGAGATTTGGAAATATCCATTTGACTGGAGCTTATCTACAGCAAATGTTTTCACTACTTATTTTGATAAATGTCTGATTAAACTGCTTCCCAAGCCTGATTATTATCTAAATGTTTTCACTGAAAGCCAGTGCTCACAGTACTTAATGTTAAAGGTTCTTTTAATCTTACTGCAGTATGTTTTGCTGAAATTTTGGGGTTATTTTTTTTTCTACATTACTGCTAGTTTTATCTATGTGGAGCAAACTGAAATTACCCTATCTCAAGTTAAGTAGCATGGGTCAGAGATAACCCTCATTTGAAATGGTGTAACTTGAAGCTGCTCAGAGATAATGAGCTTTAATGTATGGATGCTCATGTTTTAAGTGTCTTTAGTATGGTTTAAGTGTAATGTGGAACCTCACCTGTAGGGTCTTATCCTTGGTAAAGATTATTCTTTAAGATCTTGGTATTAATTCAAACAGCTTTCAAAGGTCTTACAGGTTTTAGAGCAACAAAGTTTTATAGCAAGAAAAACAAGCTTGTGAAATGTTAAGTTTAGTGAAGCCCACATAAAATTATGAAGGCTTCAAGGCTTCAAGGTGGGGAATATTAAATGTACTGTAATTATGAAATAAATTAGCCAATTGCCCATCAGGAATGATGGGGGGCGGGGAGCATGCAGGGACGGAGCCCCGTGCCACGCCCCTGCCTCCCCTTCCAGACCCGCTCCCCCTTTACCTCCTGCTGCTTGGAGTCCAGGCTTACTTCCCTGCTCCCTGCTGCAGTGGTGGGGAGAGGGGAAGAGTGAGCAAAGGCCCAATGTGGGGGAGGACCGGGCTGGGGGGTAGGAAGAAACTGGGCTGCCGCAGCATGGGGAACAGCAGGCCTGGACCGACACAGTGGTGGTGGGGGGAATGGGAGGAGCGGGCTCGTAGCTGATGGGAGGGATGAGGGTGAAGGAAGAATGGGCCTGGGGTCGAGAGAAGGCCTGAGCCAGGGCAGAAGGCAGCCTGCTGTGGCAGTGCGGGGGGAGCAGCGGGCCCAGCCTGGCATGGCAGCAGCTGGGGGAGGGGAGGAGAAAGCCTCTTCCCCCCATCAGGCCTGGGCCCACTCCTCCACCCCAACGGCTCCAAGACCGTTTCTCCCGTTCCCCTGCTGATGTCAGGTCAGGCCGGGCCTGCTCCCCCTGCCACGATGGGCTAACTCCTCCCCTCCGCCAGGTGGGGCCCAGACCCACTCCTCCCCTCCTCCCATCGCCACTGCCACAGCATGCCCACTATTCCCCCAACCCATGTCAGTCCTGCTTCTTCCTCCACTGCCACTATGTCATCCTGCGGCGGGTCCTGCAGGCAGTGATGACAGAAGCGGGGACAGGTGGTCCAAGGCCAGAGCCAGTGGCCTTGCCTCCCCCCTCTACTCCATCCTTACCTTCTTCAGGGAGCAGGGCAGGAGGGATGAGACCAGTGCTGCTGGCCTCGCTCCCTGTTCCATCCTCTCCATTACCCCCACCTCGCTCCCCCATCCCCTATGTTCCCACCATCATGGTGGCACCCCACTAGCCGCCAGCTCCTGTTTGAACACTTGTTCACACATTGATTAGCTGTTTGTCAGCCAATCAGAGCGTGAATAAAGCACTGCAGACAGACAGACTTAGGCTTTTATAATACTAAAATGATGGGATGCTTTATTGCATTGGGTACAAGCATGACAATTCCAGAAATCCATCATTTGAGAGACACAGAGACAGACAGAAACAAAGAGATAGTTAAAACGCTAATAGCCACAGGATGAATTCTGATTAGCCATACATGTACTAGTGCAGGAGAACAGAATAAAAGGGGAGAGACTGGTAATCCAAGGAGGTGACAAGGGGATTCGCTTGAGAAGGTCTTGGGAGATCCACCATGAATGAACAAAACAATAAGGCTTTGTGTGTTATAAATGACAAGGTAAGTCTATGTAGAGTTCTGACCAGTTTTTAGAATTCAGAAAAGTGTAATGTAATGAGAGATTTCAAGATGATAAAAGAAAGTCAGGAAAGAGGGATTACTTGCTAGTATGATCTGATCTGTTAAGCCAGACAGCATAGGACAACTGGAATCTCCCTTACTAGCTCAGTTGTAAGTATGATCGTCAAAACTTGAACTCTAATTACTGTGACCCTGTAAATCTTTAAAAGTATTGTAACACTGCTATCTAATGTACAGGCAGTATTTTGTTATAGTATTTTAAAACACTCATTTTAAATAACTGTATAACTGCTACTGGCCTTTGGATTTAATAAAGGCATTTTGATTGAATTACTGACTTGGTCTATCAAATTCAAACACCCAGGCCTCTCATTATTTTTGTTTCTCATCCCTGGACTCTTTCCTATCTATCCACACTTTGAATTGTGTGGCTTGAAACTGGACAAAGCACACTAGTGCTGAATAGAGTGGAAGAACCACTTCTTTTGATTTGCAAGAGACACTTTTGTTAATATAACACAGTATGCTGTTGGTTGTTGGAAACAAGAACACACTGTTGGTTCATATTTAGCCTCTGCTCTGTTCCAGGGTAACCCCCAGGTCCTTCTCTGCAGTACCACCACCTAGCCAATCATTCCCTAGTTTGTATTTCTGCATGCAATTATTCCATCCCATGGCTTTATACTACTCCCTTGCTGAATTTCATCTGATGGTTTTTGGACCATTTCACCAGTTTATCTAGCTCATTCTAGATCCTAGCCCTCCTGAGAGTCTGCAACTCTACCCAATTTAGAGTCATCCACAAATTTGTTAAACATTCAGTCAAGCTCATTGACCAAATTATTAATGAAGATGTTAAACAATGCCAGACCCAAGACAGACCCCTGGAAAATCTCTCTTCATACTTCATCCTAACTAGACCTTGAGCCATTGATGACTACTCACTGAGAATTATGATCCAACCAGGAATGTATTCACCTTACAGTACTTTTATCTGCTCTGTTTTTCCTTAGCTTACTGATGAGAATAGAAGGAAAATGGTGTCAAAAGCCTTACTAAAGTCAAGGTATAGCACATCCACTGCTCTCTCCTCATCCATACAGCCTGTCCACTTCAGCTGTTTTCCTTGAAAGGATTGCTATAAGAGGACACAGGTAGTTCTCTTTATTGACATTGTCAAAAATTGTCATCTAGGAAGGTATTTTTCTTTAAATGTAGATACCAGTTAGACAGGAAGAACATTGAGATAATGGCATTTTAAATAGGCTACTGAACAGCTATCGGTTCATACTAACATTCAGTCATCACCAGCTTGCTTTGATTTAAACCAGTAACCTCAAGGTGGAAATGCCCCATATTCCACTGCCAGTTACCTAAAGCATGCAGTGCAGATTCAAACAACCTGATACGACAGTATCATAGAATTGTAGAATCACAGAAGTAGGGTTGGAAGGGACCTTGTAGATCTTCAAGTCCGATCCCCACCTGGGCGGGAGAAAAATTGGACTCAAATGAGTCCAGCCAGGTAGGCATCAAGCTTCTTCTTAAAGACCTCCAGGGTAGGAGCCAGCACCACTTCCCTTGGAAGCTGGTTCCAGCTCCTAGCCGCCCTGACT
>NW_017728918.1:56556027-56563370 GCF_001723895.1 Crocodylus porosus | reverse complement strand
GTAAACACTGAAATCTTCTGTAGAGCTCCAAATTGCTGACTGAGAAGTAGCTAACATTTTTCTAACTTGTTCAGCTAGTCTTTAATGAACACAGGTCAACTCTGCTTCTGTTTCCTTTTTTGCCACTTTAATTCATAATAAAACTTGTTTACAAAAGAATGCAGTGGTATGCATTGTATGCAAAACAGATCATTACAAATGGATGAGGTGTTATTACCCTGGTAAATGTCTATTCCTTCTTTCCCCTTTCACAAGGACTGGGTAGAGAAAAATGAGACTAACTAATTAAATTACAAACACTGAAGAGGTCAAAACCATTCAAAAACTCTAAACTAAAGAATATAAGAAGCAGTGAAAATCTGATTTTTCATCCTTTGACATAGCTTGTAACAATACAGAAAGGAGTGTTACCAGAATACGCTTGCCTTTTTCAGTTTCTTTCCCTCTGGGGTCACTGCACTGTGATCTATTTTTACACATGTGGGGAAAAAAGTTTTCATTGTGAAAACAAGTCTGATGTTCCCATATTTCACATCAGTAAAAACACATTTAACAAAGGGTGAAATTTCTTTCATTCAACCTGCTTTGAAATATTTCTATTTCTTTACACAACATTTGGATAAGCTTATGGGGGGAAAAGGCCAGTGTGGGATATCAGGAGGCCAGGCAGGGAGCAGGCTCATAAAGGGGGAACAGGGACCCACACATTGCTGTCACGGTATTGAGGGGAGCCCCAGGACCACTCCAGGTCTGCTCCACCTGGGGATGAAGGAAGAGGCTGTGCAGGACACCAGGATTGCCAAGGAATAGCTGTGGCAGCACACAGGTCCCTTCTTTCAGTGCCTGCTCCCTGTACCCCCTTCCTTCTCCCCTCTCCCCCCAAAAAAAACAAAAACCAAAAAAACTATCTGCCACTGACCGGGCACTGGAAGGAAGAACCTGGGTAGTTAAATAGACAAAACAATGATGAGTAACACAGTGGAACTAATAGTGAATGGCAAAGCCCAGTAGTGCTGATTCCCAAATGTAATGGCTAATGGGATTTTGCATAGATTTCTGGAAAATGAATGTTATATCAAAATTTGGTGTGTATTCTCTGACGTATGGAAGAATCAGAGTATTTTCAACAAACAAAATATATCATGGCCTTGGATTTAAGAAGTATACGAAGGGCAAATCTCTGGTGCCTTTTTAAATTTAGGAACGTGCCCCTTGGCCTGCACAGTGCCTTGGCAATATTTCAACACTGCACAGATAGACTCATATGCCCCTACTTATCATACTGTTTTAACAATTCCCTTCTTAGGATACAGAATGTAGTACAGCCACTTGTGTTGATGATGTTGCTATCCTTACTACAAGGTGGGAAGATCCTCTCAGCCCTGTAGCTACAGTTGGTAACAAGCCAAAGACCATCTGGGGCTGATCCACTCCCAAGCCCCAGAAGGAAGAAATCAGACAGTCAAGCCAAGTTATCCCTGATGGAGAAGTCCTGCTGCCTACTCTGGCAATATAATCTCAAACCAGACATGTAGGGGAGTTGTCTGGGCAACAGACCTTCCTGCTGTGCTTCTGACCTGCTTGAAACTAAACTTGACACCATGCTGTGAAAAAACCTATCACAGTGGAGGCAAGTGCTTCCACCTTGCAGTTGGAGCAGTACTGTCCTGGCACCGAGGGCCTTGGGAACCACTGCACCCATGTGCCTTCTACTCCCAAAAGATGACCCTTGCTGAGGGTAACTATGACATCAGGGACACGGAACTATTAACCAGAGCCTTTTCTGAGTGGCATCACCATTTGGAGGGAGACTGATACGCATTACTAGTCCTGACTGACCACAAGAATTCAGGGTCAGGGTTTCAACCTGACCAAGATCTTAAAACTGAAGTTAGCATATTCTGCTATCAGCTGGGTATCTATATTCCAGAAGGGCAGACATGATTAGAGGTGCTTAAACTTGGAAGGGACTCATTGTCCACAATTTTGGTGGCCAAGGATGCACTCCAACATCAGATGATATATCAACTCCTTCAAAAATTACTTCCTCACCAACAGCCTCCAAGCCAAGAGGTCCCTATAACCCAGGGGCAGGAAATTATTTTGGGCGGAGGACTGCTTACTGAGTTTTGGCAAGCCATTGAGGGCCACATGACAGGCAGTCAGGGGCAGATAAATATTAATTTTCTAAATTTTTTAGGGGCCCCGCAGGCTGGATAGAATGGCTTGGCAGCTCGCATCCGGCCTACAGGCCGCATTTTGCCCACCCCTGCTATAACCCCTACCTACTCCTTCTCAGTTTTGTGTTACATCTTTGGATGTCATCATCAGCTTTTCCTGCTCACCAAGATGACTCATTTCATTCCTTGTTGTGGTGTGCCCACCACCTGAGAAACAGCCCAGCTGGAAAACATTCTGGCCCCATGGAATGCCTTCCAGCATCATCTCAAACCAAAGGCATCAACTTGGATCCCATTTGTAGTGGGAGTTCTTCTGGATTTTAAAGATGGAATTATGTCATCTTGACCTGTCACCCACAGGCCGAGGGTCAGACTGAGCAAATTACCAGGTGTTGGCGTTGTATCACCAATGCTTCCTGTATTTCCACAAGGATGACTGGGTTTCCCTACTTTCGCTGGGAAGAGTTTGCCTGTAACATCTAAGATCACACCTCCATATAACATAGTCCTTTCTATGCTAACTATAGATTTACCCCTGCCTTCAGGTGATCCTGCCAATCTAGTCACTGACTCCAGCTGCTGCACACCTAGTGAGACATCTGGAAAATATCCAGGAGGACCTCAAAAGTCCACCTAAAACAAGCCAAGGAGACCTATAAACACTTTGCAGACCAGCACTACTCCAAAGCACTCTCATTCAGGGTAGGAGATGAGGTGCAGCTATCCTCCCAACAGTTTAAATCCAGTCACCCTTCCTCTGAACTGGACCATCAGTACCTGGGCCCATTTCAAATCACAGCATAGATTTCATAGACATTAGGGCTGGAAGGGACCTCGGAAGATCATCGAGTCCAGCCCCCCACCCAAAGGGCAGGAAGTCAGCTGAAGTCATAGGATCCCAGCAAGATAAGCATCCATTTGCTCTTGAAGGTGTTCAGTGTAGGTGCTTGAACCACCTCCAATGGCAGGCTGTTCCAGACCTTGGGGGTTCAGACAGTAAAGAAATTCTTCCTTATGTCCAGTCTGAAATGGTCTTGTAGTAGTTTATGACCACTCGAACTCATCATCCCTTGGGGCACTCTGGTGAACAAACGTTCCCCCAGATCCTAGTAAGCACCCCTGATAAACTTATAGGTGGCCATCAGATCACCCCTGAGCCTGTGCTTTTCTAGGCTAAAGAGCCCCATGGCTCTCAGCCTGTCATCGTAAGGTCTCCTTTCCTGACCTCTGATCATGCGCATGGCTCTTCTCTGGACTCTCTCAGGCTTCTCCACATCCTTTTTGAATTGTGGAACCCAAAACTGGATGCAATACTCCAGCTGCGGCCTCACCAAGGCCGAGTACAAGGGGAGAAGGACATCCTGGGATTTGCCTGAGAAGCATCTATGGATGCAAGCCAGCGTTTTGGTCGCTTACGTAGATCAACCCGTAGCTTTATGACTACAACCGCCCAAATCCAAGAAAGTCCATTCTGTCTTCTTTGTTTCTTTATTAAAAGCCTACCTAGAAACCCAGTCCCAAGTCACTCCACTCTTCTGCCCCCACCCATCCTAGTTCAAAGACAAACAGAGTGTATAGTTAAGGAAGTCCTGAACATGAAAAAAAATAAATAAAAATCAGATATATACTCCTCTATCTTGTTGACTGGAAAATCTATGAACTACAGGACCATTTTGGGCACCAGCACAGAATGTTCACACTGCTGAATTGGTTCAAGGCTTCCACCATGCCCACCCTGAAAACCCTTACCCAAAATTACCCCTAGGAAAAGAAGTAATGCAATGAGCAGAGGACCAACTGGGACTGATTCAGTCTCAGGTCCTAGCTGGAGATAATTAGACAATCAAGCCAAGCCATTCCTCAGAGAGAAGCCCCACCCACACTGGCTATATAAACACAGACCAGGCAGCAGGAGAGTTTCTGGATTAACTGCTTGTCCTGACAACGATCTTGTCGTATCCTTCACCTTGATATCCTGGACTTGGACTGATATCCAATCTGACCTTAGCCTATGCTACAGTAACCCCCGCACCTAGCGTGCTCCTCTTGCACTGACTGCCCCTGATCTGGTTCTTCCCTAACCCAGTCTTACACACCCCAGAAAAAGTGGACTTAACTGTAAACCCCACAAAATGCATCAATAGGAAAAAAAAGACCCAAACCATTCTTCAAGAAGATGCTTTCAACACTACAATAGGGGTCATCTCAGGAATAAAGTAAAGGGACAGAGAACATCCAGTACTGTATCTTGGAGAAAAATGTCTTTCAGAAAACAGTCATATACCATAATTAAAAAAAAAAGTTCAGCTAGCACATAGGTCACAGAAACACTTAAACAGTATAATTTGGGTAGCCATTTTGTGCTCTAGTGAAGTGGTTGAATGCGATGAACACTAACAGCTATAGTCTGTGATAATACTTCTCCCAACAGCCTTTTTCTTTTTTGATAAAATACCACCCAGGGACTAAACCCAAAATCATGAAGGAAATGAGCAGGGCTTCCATGAGCAATGCTCCTGCTACTTTTTGAAGGGGGGAGGTCTGTAATAGTGTATAGAGGCCCCACCTAATAAAGGAGGAGTTAAACAAGAACAGATGGGAGATTAGACAAAGATGGACAAAACCCAGATAGATACAAGCAGAGAAAAAGGAGACCCTCATCAGTTAAGAGAAAGCTCTTGAGAAGAGAGGCTTCAAGCCCATAGTTTGGATGCAACTCTATCAGAAAGTGGGCATAGATCTATCAATGGAGAGACACAGAAAGAAGATATCTTGCCTTTTCTCCTGACTCTGTTGCCATACATGCTAGGTTATATTTCCCATATGTCTTCAAAGCCAAGGTTATCTCACTCTGTCAAACACTTTCTTCAAATTGCTAGCAACAAAATAGAAGTGAAGCTTTCCTTTCTGCAGTTATTTTCACCATTGTTTGCCATGAACATCACTCCCATTCTTAAACAATTACTTTGGCTCCCCTTTCAAATCACAATTAATTTAAAAGTGCATTTTGTTTTCAGAATTTTCTCAAGGCTTACTGAAGCACTTTATACTATGTCCTTTTCCTAAACTTACTTTTGCAAGAAGCTCCCCTCAAATCCCTCTCAGTTTTATCACAGCTCATTCTCTACAATTCTAAGCAGCTGAAACAGACCTCCTCCACCCCTCCTTCTCCTTTCAGTTCTCATCTTAAAATCTCATTCCTCTGGACACCTAATTTCCATCTCTCACTAGTATTGACCTCATGACTGATTACCTTAATTTATACAACAGCACAGTTTTCTGTAAGCAATGCCAAGCTTTTACTATAGCACAGTTTTCTGTAAGCAAGGCCTAGCACTTTTACTATAGCACTTCATGTCTCTAAAATTCCTGGTCTGGATTTTACAAAGAATGCTGTCTAAATAAGGATCCTACATCCACGTTTATTGAATGAAATGTATAGTAGCACCCACATATTTAAGTACTGTACAGAACAGGCCTTTTATCCTGATGTAGCCAAAAGTGATGGGGGTTGAGGTGGTATGAGTGCTGGATGCATAGTTGACCGTCCAGAAGTCAAAAGTTCAAGACCACAGCAAAAGCTCTCACAGTGTAGTCCTGTCAGATTTCAATGAATCTGAAAATTCTGTTGAAGTGCTTTGTCACAAGGACATGAAAAAGATAGGAAAAATCTAAAGGGGATTTAGGAGCCTAATTTAGGTATTTGAACACCTCAGTCTTTTATTTTTCTCTTTACTTTCCCAGTGTAGTTATTTAACTCACTACATTTATCAATCACACATAGTGATTATATCCCTTAGTTAAATCTCATTTATAAGCTTCCTTTGTCAGTTGTCTCTCTCACCCCCTTGCCTTTTTAAATTGCAAGGTCACACTTGAGGGTGCATACAAGGAGAAGAGACCTTCCAAATTTAAATCTGGAGGTGCACTCTTAGATCTAGTTCAGGAGCTTCAGGATTCTTTTTGTTACTTCTTTACTTTATACTTTTTCCAAGCCTTCAAGTCACTAGAAAGTTTGTTAGCTCCATGACAGCATCCTTTAACCCACAGCTTCACTTTGTTCCATAAAATATCATGACATGTGGTATATATCTGCCATAGTAGTGCCCTTTCTGTTGTTTGTCTTGTCATATGCTCCATCAGGGTCACAAGGGATCTGTATAGTTGAGCAAAAGGGAATAATGAAGAAAGAAGCACTTTTCAAGTCTGATTTTTCAAGTCTTTTTATTCTTCAAATTGAGGCAAGAAAAACTTTTCTGCATTATTTTTAACTTTAAGATACAGCAATACCTTCTTTAAATTTGAAGTCTTATACAGTGACAGGCATCCAAACTTTGGAAATGATCCTGAAATCCTTGCATAAATTATCTCTCTGGGAGCAGTAACATTATCTTTGATAAAATTACATGCATAAGAAAGGGCACTGTCCCCGACGGGCCTTTGTAGAACTCTACTAGAAGTCTGGCTCTCCGTTCTGGTGACCACCCCCTTCACGGAGCGATGGTGTTACTAAGTTTGGGTGTATACCTGCTTCACCAACCCCGCTTCTCGCCTGCCACAACTTTGCTGTTATCCCAGTGGGGCGGGGCTAGCTCACAGGTCTCTCGGTGTCCTGGGTCCGCCTCGTTGGTTACATACGGGGCTCCTACCACCCCTACACCCCGGCCTCACGCCACCTGTGGCCTTCACTTTCCGGTGCCTGCTCAGAGATGCACTGGGTGACTCCTTCCCGCCTGTATAGATGTCCCAACCGTATTGCAAAGGATAATTCCCTCCACCGATCCGTCACCCTACCCCGACAGCTGCATACTTCCCAACGTGATTCTTTTATCAGGCCTGCTTAACTGACCTACTACCAGCGCCCCTAGGATATTTGCCCCAAAAGTGAGACATCCTGGATGAATATATATCTAGCACCATCCCCGCCTTCTACGGTAGACGCCTTCTATTCTAGGCGGCGATCCCACCCCGATCTTTCTCTTAGGTCAGCTCACAGAGGCAGTGAGGGCTAAGGATGTGGTCATCATGGGGGACCTGAACTTCCCAGACATCTGGTGGGAAGAGCAGTCAGCCAAGTCTGACCGCTCACGTCGGTTCTTAGCCAGAGTGCAGGACCTCCATCTAACCCAGGAGGTGCACAGCCCCACCAGGGGAGACGCCTTG
>NW_017728918.1:56554625-56556016 GCF_001723895.1 Crocodylus porosus | reverse complement strand
CACACGTGTGTGTAAGACACACGTGTGCCTGTGTCCTTCCTCTCCCCGCTGCTCCTAGCTCCCAAGTGCCGGAAGCTACGTCAAACCGTGGCTTTTAAAGTCTGCGGTTTGAATTTCCCGCCTCCGCTCTATCTGCCAATCAGGTGCTCCGGACTTACCGGAAGTGCCTACTGGCGATCCCGCCCCCCTTCTCTCCCTTGCTGGGGGGACCCGGTGTCTCCTCGGGGGATACCCCCAGGGGTGCTCCCTGGCTTGGGGGACAGTCCCCCCCAGCCCACCCTGTTTGTGCGCTCTGTTTGTGTGGCTCGGGAGCGCGGCTCCCTACCGGCTCAGCTAAGAGGGATCCGGGGGCCTTCCCCTCCGGATCAGGCTCAGCTGCATCGGCCCTCTGCCCCACTTACCTTAGCGGGGTCAGCTGCTGCTGCCCCCACTGCTGCTCCGTTCGCCTCTGCTGCTCTCGCCTCCACTCCGGGTCAGGTAAGGGGGCACACGTGTGTGTAAGACACACGTGTGCCTGTGTCCTTCCTCTCCCCCCTGCTCCTAGCTCAGAAGTTTTAGATTCTGTGTCTGATGTCCTGTCTAGATGAGAATTTAAAAGTGTGATATCTGCATGCAAGAAGTACCATGAGGCAGGGTAACCAGAGGCAGCTCAAGACTCTGCTGTAGTCTTGGGGCTGGGACTGACAATCAACTGTGGACACATGTATACAAGATCCTAACAGCACAATAGCCAAGTAATGCCATGCAGTAGCATGTCACGGCACAAACGATGCTGATGTGCTACTGCATGGTATGATTAGGCTACTTTGCATTATTGTCACTTAAAAGGCGTTTGCCAGTGCATTAATGAACGTTTAGACATGTCCTGTCTGTCCCAAACCTGGGTTCAAAAAGAGTTGTAAGTCAACAATCAGATGGGACAGACAATTATAGGTTCTAGCCCTGGGACCGCATGGGAGTCTTCAGTGCCTACGCTCTAGTCCTAGCCCCTGGACTGTGGGGGTCAAGCTGGGTTGTGCACCTGGCTTTCAACTCTCTGCCCCCTGCATTGCTAAGTAGTAATGGTGCCACTGGGATTTCATAGATTTCATAGACATTAGGACTGGAAGGGACCTCGGAAGATCATTGAGTCCAGCCCCCCCGCCAAAGGGCAGGAAGTCAGCTGGGGTCATAGGATCCCAGCAAGATAAGCATCCAAATTGCTCTTGAAGGTGTTCAGAGTAGGTGCTTGAACCACCTCAGATGGCAGACTGTTCCAGACCTTGGGGGCTCGGACAGTAAAGAAATTCTTCCTTACGTCCAGCCTGAAACGGTCTCGCAGTAGTTTATGACCATTTGACCTCATCATCCCTTGGGGCGCTCTGGTGAACAAACGTTCTCCCAGATCCTGG
>NW_017728918.1:56541010-56554525 GCF_001723895.1 Crocodylus porosus | reverse complement strand
GCAGGCGTCCAATGTTGCCCTTGCTTTTCCTCCGGCTCCCCACATATCTGAAAAAGGACTTTTTATTGTCCTTGATGCTCAAAGCTAGTTGGAGTTCAGTTGCAGCCTTAGCTTTCCAAGGCTGGTCCCTGATCTCAAAATCATGTATCCTGTGGACCAAATCCCAATAGTGCTATTATTCCTAGATAAGAAATATTGCAATGGATATTCTTGTGTGTTTGCGGAGCTAAGACACTAACATAAAGTCTACACTTAGAAACTTCTGCCAGCATAATAATGCTCGTTTCACCTAGCATATGAAGGTTCAGAAGAAGACATAAGTCCACCAAATCATTGATGAACTGGCCCAAAACTGCTAGCTCTCTTCCCAGTTCCGAGTGTGCTGACTTCCTCTACCCCACTGGCCTAGGAATTCACCATTCAAGGTAGGATCTGAACTCAGAATTTCCCTATGACAATGCAGAATAATAGAGGCTCAGCATTTTTTAATTTAAAAATGTAAATGTTCATTCCAATCTAGCATAACAGCAAAAAGTGTGCTATTTCAAAATAAAGTCTGTTATTAGAGCCAACATAGAAATCAAATCCAAATGTGGCAATGTTACAATACCATTTGTGAAATAAAATGTGTCCACCTAGTTGTGAGACCAAACAAACAAACAATAACATTTTGTGAAACTTTCTCATGAGTTCCCTTACTCATCTTCAGTTGTTCCTGTCTATTGGAATGCTATTTGTTGAAGACCTTTGCTACCCACCATTTGTTTCTTTCAAAATGCTATTTTAATAGGAAAAATAATTGCTATATACATTACAGATTGCCACTATAAGTTTTATTTGCTCCTTCTTGCTCTCATTAAAAGGTTGGGTGATTTTTGTTTTTTTACTTACTGGGGAGTGTATGACCAGATTTTTTTACATGTGCTGCTCATGTGTAATGCAGATTGACAAAAATGACTGTTAAACTTCAAATGAAGTACATTAGTGTTTGTGACACAGGAACGTCTTCCTCTGGTATAGAACAAAGACTTAAGATCATATGGAAGTAGGGCTGAAAGGGACCTCATGAAGTCATTTTAGTGGTTCTCATCCTTTTCAGACTAAAGAAAAATGACAGTTCTGATTTTTCACTTATTTTTGACTATGGAAAAATAATGGAGCACTTTTCCCTTGCATACCATATTTCTCTCCAGTTGGAGGAGTCATTCCATTTGGTGTAAAAATAGATATTCATTGAACCACCCAGAGAGAGACAGAGACTCTAGACTGTTGGTTAGGATATTGTCCTGGGAAGTGACAGACCATAGCTAACACAAAAATTAGTAAAAGTATCAAAAAATTAAGCTGAGAGCAGAAGATCCTACTGATTACTGTTTAGGGCACTCTTGTGAGACCACTGGGTTTGGACTCCCTTACGAAGATAAAACAAGTGAATCAGTCTCCTATCCCCTGGGTGAATATCCTAACTGCTAGACTACTGGATAAAAGGAAAGGAAGACATCACCACCACCACCATCGTTCTCATCCTTGTTTTGTGATTCTAGGTTCCAAAATATTTTCAACTGAAACTGTTAAGCATACACAATGTTAATTCATAAATAATGGTTGACCAAAACAACAGGAAATTAAGTACAATAGGTTCTTCTGTTTGCATACAGCCTTTTGTCAAACACAATTATGCAAATAAACAGGCTGTGCTAGTAAGTAGAACAGGAAAAAAACAGATTGGAAACAGGTCATTTCTGATCATTACATGGTGGTGCTCTGTAAGTCACTGCCTGCATTTTTTGTCAGCTCTTAAAAGCTCATTGGCAAATAAATTGAAATTATGGCAATTGCTGTTTGATCATATCTTCTGCTGCCTTCTGCTATTACTTTTGACCATGCGTATGTGAATAAAGAAAAACCCACATTTCAATTCATTGTCTTAGACATGCCACTGATTGACAGAAAACATGCCAGTCAGTTAATAACAGAAAACATTTTAAGCATACCACAGTAAAGTAAAATATATGAATTTATTTAAAGCTAAAAGAAGCCATATGTGATCATTTGCCAGATGATAAAAATGCTTCCTAACTTGAAAAATGATGAAAAATTGTTTGTGAGCAGAAATCTCTTTCTGTGCACTGCTCAATTCTTGTATTATTTGATAATTGCCCTTTTTTATCTTTTCTAATTTCTGTTTATACAATAAACCTAAGACCTTTTGGAAAAAGGATCAGGCTTCCCATACATTGGTATGATACCTATCCTAAGTGACCCTGGTCTGTCTGACTGGATTTTACTGCAGTACAAATAAAAACAATCACAGAAAACTGCTTAATCTTTTATATTCCTTTCTGCAAGATTTTCATACACCTTATAAATGACAAACATTTATAAACTGTTACTCAAAGAAAACAAACATTGCACATTGAAACACACTGCACAATGCAAATTTATTTTTCCATTTATGTCAGTGGTTCTCAATATTTGTAGACTCAAGGCACCCCACAAGACTCAGGACACGTCTTTGGAAAAGTCAGCTCTTAGTTTTCACTTGATTTTTGATTACAGAAAAATAATAGATCACTCTTCTTTTAACAGAGCATTCTTCTGTTGAAAAGAAGGCAGAAAGACCAGAACAGGTCAGAATGCTTTTAACACTATGAATTCTTATTTGAAATATCTGGGTTTATCTTGTTAATCATGTTTGTACATCTAACAGTGCTAATATTATGTAGCATCCCATGGCACTCTTGAAAAGATCTTAAGTCACCACAGCAGGCTGTGGAACCTTGTTTGAGAATTACTATGTAATCCTAATACTAACACACAACTGGTAATAATTAGTTTCCTGGGCTAGGGATAGGCATTCAAAAAGCCAGAGCCTCAATTGGTTCAGTCTTTGCAGGTTAGTCTAACACATTCACTTTTGACTCTGGAAATTCAGGCACATGCCTGCAGTGTCATGCCAGAAGCTGGGGGGGAACTAAAGTGAGTCCTCGGCTGGAGAGAAACTAAGTTGAGGGAAGGGGCATGTCCAGGTCTGTACAGGCCTGAGTATGAATGGGGAGGTGTTTAAACCCTAAGATGGGGTCTGCCCAGAGGGGGAGAGGGGAAGCAGCCCCTGTCAGGGGTCCCCAGCTCCCCCACTACTGTTCACTGGCTGGCTGGTAGCAGGAACAGAGGCAGGGCCAGGCTCCAGTAGCCTGCAGGGAAGCAGGGGTTTAATCCTCCCATTGCAGGGGGCAGGCAGTGTGGGCACCCATAAGGTCTGCTTGTGCACCTGGGGCCATGCACCCATGGCCACAGCGACCAGATACCAGTAGCCTGAGGGGGAGGAGGGGTTTAATCTCCTCATTGTGGGCAGCAGTGGCGGGCACTGAAACAGCACCCTGAACAGATTCCCTCTGAGGAGCAGCCAGTCGGCTGTGGGGAGAGGGTGGAAAGGGGGAGATGCAGTGCCATAGGAAGTGGGGGGCCAGCAGGGTGACCACCCCAGGCACCGAAGCGAAGGGGCACTAACAGACACTGCTGAGCTGGGACGGGACAGAGCCGTGAGTAGTTTATGGTAGGGGGGCATTGGGATGGGAGTAGGGTAGCTCCCACTGCTGCATGCACTCCTAGGCAAGCATGGGTGGGGCATGTGCCCCCCCAGATCTGTGTGTGAGGCAAGGGTGAGCTGCCGCTGAGTGCTTTGCCCTAGGCACCAAACTTCCTTGCCACCGCACTGAGGGGATATGACGTGACTGCAGGGGGGTGAGGGGAACCGAGCCTAGTTACAGAGCCTGACTCACTGCTGCCTCCATCTGTAGCAGCATGGCCTGGGCTGGGGTGGCCCCAGGGGACAGGGGTCAGCACCTGCTGCCTCCAGCCCCATGCAGAGGCCATGGTATGCAGGCAGCTTGCAGCTGCATTTTGGCTACCCACCCTCTCCCTCTCCCAGCAGCAGAGCAAACCATTCCAGCAGATGGATGTAAGGCAACTGTCACCCATTGCTTGCTCACCATTGCCTTCCCGCATTGCTGTGCATGCCCTTGGCCCACAGTAGCATGCCTGGAGCACCCAACACCACTGTGAGCAGGCAGTGGGTGACAGGTGCCTCACCTCCACCCACCACGATGCTGTCTTCGCCAGGAAAGGAAGGGGTCGGGGAGCCATGTTGCTGCAGCAGCCCATCTGCAAACTGTGGCCCCCTGTGCGGGGATGGAGGTGGGAGCTGGTGGGCACTGACCCCCCCATCCCCTGGGGTTGCCCCTGCCCAGTCTGTGCTGCCACAGTGGAAGACAGAAATGAGTCAGGCTCTGTAACTAGCCCCGGCTCCCCCTGCCCCCTGCAGTCAGGTCACATCCCCCCTCGCTGCCCCCTCCCTGCAGCTGGTTGGCCACTCCTCAGAGGCACTTGGCCCAGGGCACTGTGTCCATGCCTGCAATATGGGGATTAAACCGCCCCACTTCTCCTCAGGCTACTGGCATCTGGCCACTGCAGCCCAGGTGCAAGGGCTTGAGAGCACAAGCAGAGCCTATCGGTGCCCACATGCCCTCCCCCCGCACCAGTCCCCACTCCCCCTTGGACTACTGGGGTCTGGCCCCACTCCCATTCCTGCCGCCGGAGCAACAAAAGGAGCGGGAGGCTGGGGACACTGTGCAGGGCCTGCTGCCTCTTTGGCAGGCAGACCGGTCAGCACTCCAGAGCAGGGTTTCCCACTCCCACCCCTTTATCAGCCACCCAGAGCTCCGGCTAGGGAAAAGCAGGGTAGAGCCAACCCTGCTTGACTGGAACAGACAGCCCAGCCCAGCCCAGGACTGCAGAGCATGCTGGAGGACTCTGATTTAACTTAAATCAGACAGGGGTCTGGGACACAAGTTCCATAAACTGGTTAAGTCTGATACTACATTCAACCAGGTTTATCTCAGCCTGGTTTTGGCCATTTTGAAACTGGTTTATGTGCAGTGAACTTATGTTTTGTTACAGGTTTAAATGAGTTTTTGATCACTTAAACCGGTTTATATGCAACTTCTGTCCCTAGCATTGGGAAATGCTTTCTCTGGAACAGGGAGGACTACCTTATTTGCAAAGCTGTGGGACTATAAGGCACAACTTCTCTGATATTACAGTCATCTGAGATGCAGAGTATATGTTATACTATTTAGCAATTTTCACACACACATATCCACTAGCTACATGTCGTGAAATAACTTCCTCCCCCAGCTGCTGCACTCTGGCCCTTACTCATCTACTGTTATACTTTCGGGCTTCTTTCACTTGTAGCAATATTCAATCTAAAGAGCAAAAAAAACCCAACCCTTGATGTCTGCAAACCACCACCAAATAATAAAACTAATTATATCATACACTTTTTGAAAGGCTTTTCCTTGGCAATTACAATATGCAAAGTTTCACCCAATGGGATTTAGTGGGGATGAAGTTGACAGGTCTTTCCTGAAGTTTCTTAAAAATCTAATAACTTAAATAATTTAAAAATAGAATGCTGATATTGAATCAAATAGAATTGATAAAAAGCTCTACAGAAAGAATATTATCCTTTACTAAATTCTATGGATTTTTACAGTGATTTCTATAGAATCCATTGGATTCATTTCCATCTAGTTCTATAATAATTTTCCATGTATGTTTTTTGCTTTTTATGCCTAAGCTCAGATATCTCATATGCAATTATGTTCTATTGTAATAGAAGCAGGAAAGAGATTAAAGTAATGTTAAATAACAGATCAGTGTTGAGATACCTCATTTTTATACAAAAAGTTAAAAATCACAGTAGCTTCCCAATGAACTAAGAGAATGGGTTAATGGTTCAACGCTGGACAATATAAGTAACACATTTTACACTTGGCTGCTTTTACACTTACTTCTATCTACTACATCTGTTGTCTCAAAGCTAGAGGTTCTAAGTGACCCCCTTCTGACAATCTTAGAAAACCCAGATGGACTGGTGCTGATTTGGAGCTTTTTTGGCTTTAGCAATTACCCTTTTTTTGTCTGTTGGCAATTACTAGAAAGACTCCTCATAAAATTAATCTAGTGTACATGGAGAGAAGTTAAGACAGTCACTGAGCTGTAAACAATATCTGGGGTGATGATACTACCTGGCTGAAAAATTGCACATAGCTGTTCTACATAAGTTCCAAAAGTAAAGCTGCATACAAAAGCAATAAGCTTCAATTTGCTTTGCATCAATATTTCAGCTGAAAAGTATACTCACTTGTAATAAATTACAGTAGGTAAATGATAGCCTATATTTTTGTGTCTACTTACTGTATTTCTGTCACAATAAGGAAATAACCGGTGTCAGGAGCTCAAATTCTTCTTGTCTGTGCAGGCATTGCCTAGATTTAAAAGTCATGCCAACTTAAGAAAACTGATTTAGTGTTTTGTCTGCACACAGAAACTGAACTAGCATGATTTCATATCAGTGTTGGCAGAACAGCACATCTATTTTGGTTTAAATCAATGCAAGTTTCTCACATGGATACACTCATTTCAGGTTAAGGGTATTTGATTATCAATTTAGCTCAAGTTGTCCACACAGTGGAGTTGTATCAATTTAACTGAGTAAGTTTTTAAACCAATTTAGCTAATCAGTACAATTCTCTTGTACAGACAAGGCCCCAGAAATCAGGACAATACTCAGTTTAAAAAAGTGGGTAGTACTCTTACATGATTCGCATATAAATTTAAATCCCTGTTTCTGCTAATCCGATCAGTAACAATGGAAAGCCATCCAGTGTAGTCTCTTTCAATTTACTGCACTAATTCATTTTAAACTATTATAACATGCAGGATTAAAACATACCTAAAGTGAGCAACTGCATATTGCTGTAAATTCTTGTCCTGCTCTTCACTGTTTGTCATAGTGACTCACTTGTGTGACCAGGAGTGCATGAAAACTGTTGGCCTCCAACAAAACCAGCCTCAACCAGCTAAAACATAGAAAAGAAAGGTAAGGGATGCATGAGCCAAACAGCTATGATGAAGCATAAATGCCATCAGACAAACCACAAGTTTGTTTAAACTCTGAGAATTTTGGTTTTTAGACACAAAGAGAGGGAATTTGGGTCTAAAAACCTAAAAGAGTTAGAAAACCTAAAGGAGAAAGGGGTTTTTTGTTTGCTTGTTTTGATTCCTTTTAGTGAAGGATTTTTCATTCACTAAAATGAAAAGTAAATGAAAAAAATCCTTTGCAGCTTGTCAAAAATAATAAACATATAACACTTGCCCTGTTAATCAATGCACTGATGTATGCATTACTGTATTCTGCACTGCTCCAGCTCGTAGCTAGTGTGACTCCTTAAAAGTGTCTCCACATATCTCAGTCAAGACTGCCTGAAATAAAGTTTAAATTTATATACTATTGTTCAACTCTTGAAAATGATCAGTCCAAATATGCTTATTAATGCTATTCTTAAATACAGTTCACATTTGCTCAGACTGACAAAGGAACACTATGGTACACAACAGAAAAATTAGTGGGTGGGCCCATTGCTTGTTTTGACTTTTGCTTCCCCTAGAGCAGTGGTCTCCAAACTGGGGTGCGCGCACCCCAGGGGGTGCACAAGACAATCCACTGGGGTGCGGGAAGAAAATATTAGAACTTCTATTTATATTTATATAAATATAGGGTTATATAAATTTAGAGTTATATTTATATAAATATACATATATTGGGGGTGCATGCTCAAAAACTTTTTACTGGTAGGGGTGCGCGATCAAAAGAGTTTGGAGACCACTGCCCTAGAGCAGAATTTTTTTAATGCAAGACAAAAGGTACCAATCAAACTTTACTATGAGTGACAAGGAAATCAGAGACAGCTGTGATACCTGATAGCAGAAGTAATTTGTGACATAAAGCTGAGAAAAAGTCCATTAGATCACCATTAAAAAACCTGTGGCCCTTAGGGAGATATATATGTATAAAACAAGTTAAGTGGTTCCTATAGGTTCCCATCCAGAGGAGTCACCTGCTCTGAATTTTGTGGAACAGTCCTTAATATTGTGATATAAGCCACGGTGATCCAACCGGAGGCCTGGGGCTACATGCAACTCTCTTAGGGTTAATTTGTATCCTCTGGGCTTCCACCTACGCTTATACCTCACCCCTCTCTACAGCTGTAGCAGCAGCAACTGAGGTCTTCATGCTTGTCTTCCCTTCTCTGGCTCTACTCCCTAACCCTGCCCCAGGGTGCAATGTGGTGTATTACAGCAGAGGAGCCTATGACTGGGGAGCTGCGGTTAAGGCTGGGACACGCATGTGGCATGTAGCCCAGGGGGCCTGTGGCTTGCACTACTGCAGCCCATCAGCATGCAGCCCCATTGGTGCATTCAAGAGGGCCCATGGCCCCTGTCTGCTTAGAAATTGGACAGCCCTGCCATAGCCTGTCCTTTCTTGGCAGGTAACCCTGATTTCATCTCAGTCTCCACAGATGTTGAAACAGTGAGTGAGAGGGAGCTCAACTTCTCTCCTTCTTACAGGACTCTGTAACCTGGGAATAGATGTACTGAATTAGAAGATAGGAGATCATCCTTATTTTAAACTAAAGTTTATGTACAAATTACTATATTTACTCTAAGATGACCCCCCCCCCAATAATTAGATACTATACACAGAAAATTTAGAAATTTGTTACAATTTTCCACAGATAAAATCTAATTTTTGAATGTCATCTTTAATTCATATCCCCCCTGCTAAAGTGAGGAAATGGCAGAGATGACCAAGTAGCTTATCCCATCCTTTTGCCTGCCCCCTAATTGCCCCCTCCCAGCCTCAAGCCCTGCTTTTACCCTTGCCTCTGCTCCCCCTTCTGCCCCTCCCCCCAGTGTCTGTTCCCTGCTTCCCTTATGCCTTATCTTTACTTCACATTGGCAGACTCCACCCTGCTTCTAGCCTGGGGGACTGAGCATGGGCCCATCCCATTCTTGATAGCAGCTGTGAGGGCTGTATACCACTTGATACAGGGCTGGATCAGGGTAATGCTTAGTGCCCCAGGCTGCAGTGTGCATGGAGCCTGCCGGTGCACAGCAAGGTAAGTGGAGGGAGAGAGAAGGGGGATGAGACAGGGGAACAGAAGCTGTGGGGGGAGACGTGGGGAGATGAGGCTGTAGGGAGAGATGGTAGGGTGCAGAAGCAATGCAGAAGCTGTGCCTTCCATTTAGCAGGAGCTGTGGCCTTGACCCCTGGTAGGGCCTGGAGCCTGAACCACAACAGCTATCTGCCCTACCACCACACTCATACTCAATTCTAAAATGAGCTTTTGCCCCATGTTAGAATCAAGTAAATACAGTATTTGTTTGTAAATATTCAAATGAACTTACTTAGTCTACATAAAATTGTGTATTATGGGGGAAAGCACCCTTAATTTTTTTTCCAGGAAAGAACCAACCCTTCCCATATCCCTTCATAGTCTGACAACCATACCCTGGCCTTGCTCCTTCCTTCTCCTACTGTGGTTTCTTTCTGAATAAGCATGAAACTATTAAACTAACAACTTTCAAGTATATTAAGTTTTGCCTACAGGCCTAAAAGAAAATAAAAATATGACATTCTTATAATTAAACCCAAAATGGGTTATAAAGTTCTTAAAATTTTGATTCAGAGAGAACATTTTATTTCAGCATTTTTTAGTTCAGGGAAACATTGTGATATTCCTGAATCGAAGTTTTCATTTTGATTTGTTGAACTGATCCATAACAAACGGTTTCACTTAAGTTTGTAGTAGGGTTGGCGTGTTCTAGCAGTGTTAGCCCAGGAAACATACAAGAGGCAATGATTTTTTGGTGAGCTGTTTTATTGGACCAACTACATAGTGCAGAATTGTTAAACAAGCTTTTGAGTACAAATGTCCCTTCCTCAGGGAGGTAGTTTCTTTCCCAGATGAGAGACCACCAAAAAATATCTTTGCCTCATACATTTGACATTATACTGCATATGGGAGACTATAGTGTTTCACTGCCTCACTGAAACTATGGTTGAGATACCTGATGCCTTTCATTTAGCTCTGTAGCAGGGGCATCAAATTCAATCAGCCTGGATCTAGACTGTGGTGGTCCTCATGGGCCAGTTTCTGATGTGCTGGAGCAAGCAGCAGCCATGAGGATTAATGTGGCTGTAGTTTATTTCCCCAGCTGACACACATTGCCAGTGCAGCACTCTTTACCTCAGATTTCAGTAGTGGGCCCCATGCCTATTCACTTCTTCCACAAATTCCCAGCCCCTCCAGGAGCCCCACGGGCCAGATAACACAGCTTGGGACAGTACATTTGCTACCCCGACTATACAGCGCTATAGGTCCTGGCTAGACTAAAACTGAAAGCAGGGTAAATTTGCCCCTTGTAGACTAACCCCAGTGTGTGTGCACATGTTTATAGGTAGCACAAGTTTTTGTGAGCTGAAGCTCCCTTCACCAACTTGATCAGATGTTGTGATGAAGTATATGTGCATCTGATACATATAGCTACAGATACATGCATACACTGGTTAGTCCTTAAGGTGCCCCTGCCTACTCCTTGAGTTCAGACTAACACCACTATGTGTCTAGACCAGGTGGGCCAGATCTAGCCCCGGCCAGCTTGTCACAGAGCCACAACCCTCCACCTGCAGGGCCCCGGGGTGCCCCACAGGCTGTGCCCTGGCACTAGGGCTAGCGCGCGGGGCTCGGCCCCAGCACACGGCGCCAGGCTGAGGGAGCACAGGATCCCCAAAGCCCCAACCCCTGGCATGTGGGGCCAGGTAGAGGCGGCACAGGGCTCCTGGGACCCACCCTGGCTCAAAGAGCCCACTTGAGGCGACACGGGGCCTGGGGCCCAGGCCCACATCTGGCTGCGGACGGGCCCCGCGCCACTCACGAGGCAAAGAGGCTGAGCCCGCTTCCTCTACACGAAGAGTCCCACCGCGCCGCTGCGGCGCGGAGTTGCGGCGAGACCCCATCGGCACCACGCCCCACCCCCCCAGCCGGGGGCCGCGACCGCCATCTCGGCGGGGCGGGGCAGAGGCCATGGCACGTGGGGCAGCTCCGCCTCCGGCGCCTAGCTGAGCCGCGGCGGCCCTGTGAGTAACGCGGCGCGTGGGGCGGAAGCGGGCAGGTCTGGCCAGGCCGGGCCCGAGCGTGGGTGTGCGGGGCTGTCTCGTGGTCCCGAGCTAAGGCTGGGGAGGCGAGCCAGGCCGGCGCCGCTGGAAGCTGAGAGGCAGGCCCGCGCACTGAGCTCGGGGCATCCCCCGAGGCACCCGCTGCTCGGAGCAGGAGTAGCCCCCTCCCCTCGAGGCTGTGTCTACCGGCAAGGATGGAGATGGCACCACCTCTCTGGGTAGCCGGTTCCCCCGCTTCAGTGCCCTCCTCCCGGGAGCGTTTTATCTGATTTCACCGAAACGGCCCTTGCTGCAGCTTGATACTATTGCTCCCTCATGTCACTGCTGAGGTGCCCCCCTCGGGCGGGCAGATACAGCGTGCCGCCCGGCCCAGGTGCCATCCCGCCCGTGGCACGGCGTGCCCACACTGCCATTTCATGGCTCCTTCCAGCTGCTGTGTCACAGGCGCGGGCCCCGTGGAGACTGGCATGGGCCCCTACAGGCAGGGCCTGAGCTCTGGGCTGAGTGCCTGGCCTTGGCCTGCCCTGAGAGGGGGTTGGGATCCCTGCAGCACCTGCTCCAGACCCACCGCCCCAGCCATGATGAACAGCAGTGGCAGCCAGGCAGAAGCTGTTGCGCTGGGCACTAGGAAAAAGTGGGACCTGATGCCAGGTATGGTAGCCAGACCCCCACAGGAGCTGTCCTGCGGCTCCTCCCCATTGCTGCTGCCCCAGGCCCCTGCACCTGGCGGGGTAGCAGGGTGGAGCCATGTTCTGGGCGGCTGCAGTGAGGGGGACATGGCTGCTGCTGCCACCTGTTCCCACTTTTTCCTGGTGCCCAGCAGCAGCTTTTGCCCATCTGCTCATTGTGGCTGGGGTGGGTCCAGAACGGGTACTGTAGGACAGGCCAGAGTCAAGCACTCAGCCCAGGGCCAGGCAGAAGCTGCTGCTGGCTATCTGAAAAAAGCAAGGCCTGGTGACAGGCATGGCAATACATCTGTTGGCTCATGATATAGTTTTGTGGGCCATGTCTTTAGCACCCCTGTTCCCAAGGAATGGTGGAGATAGGGAAATGTGATCCACAAGACAGAAACATATTTGTTCTCTGCTACAGAGGGGCTTGGGAACAGGTTTGTTCCAAACCAGCAAGCAAATCAGTTATGCAGCCCTTTGCCTATGGTCAAAGTTAAACAGTTAATAACTTGTACTCTGTAGTGAGTCCAAAGATTGCACTTACCATTAAGAGGCGAAAGGCTTGAAATCCAGGCAATAGAACAGCTGACATTGCAAGCAGAGTCTAAATCTGGCCTGGCCCTTAGAGCAACAAAACTGATTGGAGACCTGGGGAATATGACTTAAAAAGAGAGGCTGAGTGAGCTAGGGCTGCTTAGCCTGGAGAAGAGACAACTGAGGGGAAATTTGATAGCATCTTAACAACACCAAAAGGTAGGTTAAGGAAAAGATGGAGATGGGTATTTCTCTGGCCACAGGGGACAGGACTAGGAGTAGCGGCCTCGCTGTAGCAGAGGAAATTTGGGTTGGAGATTAGAATGAACTTTCTGACCATGAGCATGGTCAAGCAGTGGAACAGACTGCCTAGAGAGGTGGAATCTCCATCCCTGGAAACTTTCAACAGCAGTTTGGACAGACACCTGGCTAGGATGGCTTAATTGGAGATAATCCTGGCTTGAGTGTGGGGTGAAACTAGATGAGGGTGTGAGATCCCTTCCAGCTCTGCTTTTCTCCAATCCATGTCAGTAGTGTTTAATTGCTTTCAGTTTTAATCGGTATATTTGCATAAATACGACTACTTCCCTGACATGAGGAAAGGCCAGCAGGATTTGAATCCAGCTTTTTAATTTCTGCATTTCTTGCCATGGCTCACTTACTTAAAATAAGTAGAGAGATGGGCATGTGAGACTTCAATATTTGTATATATTTAATTGTTTATTTTTAAAGCTTATCAGAAAGTTCATATTGGCTTAAAAAAACAACCCTGCAATCACTTCATGTCATTGCAGTGACTGGGGGTTGCAGAAGTAAATCCAGCTGGGAGAATTTAGTTTTAAATGAGGGGAAGAGCACAGCTTGCAACAAATCCATTTTAGGCATTGCATTGTCATGACCTCATTTATTTTACTGTCACCTAAACGTATGATTCAAGCAGTTTCTACCTGCTGTTTTGGGTTTTATATACTTGTTAAATGCACAATTACAATGCAAAACAGAGAGTTTACAGATTAAAATATGATCTTATTTTTCCCAGGATAGATTTTCCTGTTTTTCCTCTATTATGTAATTTTAGTTTATCTAGCTCTTATTTCTTCCATGTGTGTAGTGTGCCTACAATACTATCTCCAGGCACAGAAAGGAAGATGTGTTAGTCTTAAGTCAGGAAGAAAGTCTGTGTTGCACCTTACAGACTAACTAATTATGAGATGCATGAGCTTT
>NW_017728918.1:56534603-56540060 GCF_001723895.1 Crocodylus porosus | reverse complement strand
GATCTGTCTAGGTCCCTTCCGACTCATTGATTCTATGATTCTGTGATTCTATTCTCCCTACAAAGTGCTTGAGTAAATAGGTTGGATTTTATACCATGTTTTGAAATGAAACCTCCTTGCTCCCATCAGTGGTTGAGGAGTTAGGGCATGCCAGACTGAGTGCCTTAGCTGACTTTAGCTTTGGGTTTGGATCCTGAACAAGGGAGTGTTTGCTAAAACTTTTTGCTTTATATGTTGTTTTAGAATGTTAGTTCTGAGTAATGTGTTTGTGCATCTATAATTGGAAAGGATTTGGCAGTATGAAGCCTGTCATTGTGGTGCACGGTGGAGCTGGCCGCATCTTTAAAGAACGAGAAGATGGAAGTCGTTCTGGCGTTATCAGAGCAGCACTCAAAGGCTACAGTATCCTTAAACAAGGAGGCAGTGCCTTAGATGCAGTTGAACAAGCAGTAACATTAATGGAAGATGATCCACATTTTAATGCAGGTAATTTTTTACCGCATAACTGTTATCACAGTTTGTCTATATTGTAGCTCACATATTTTGCCTTGTCTATTCATGGCATACACTTTTTCAGTGTGATGCAGTAGGGAAATGAAGACTGCACTGGGTTAAAGGGGTGGATTTTGGCATCATAATACACTTTATTTCTTCCACAAGAGAAAAGCCTGGTATGTACTGTAGTCACATGTATATTCACATAGCAAAAAGAGTTTGTTTTTTCCCTTCTGATTTAATCTTGTTTCTTTCTTTTTAATTTACATCATTGTTCCAGTATTGCAGCAGTGGTATTCTGCAGATGTTCTTCCTTTCTTGCACTGTACACTTAATAAGACACCTATGCCTTGAGGAATTAATTATACATTCATGCACCAGCTTTATATTCCCATTTAATTCATCTGAATATAATTATGGGTGAAATTTGGGCCTTAGTCTTTTAATGATGCTTGGCATATATCTAGTGTTTGAGCAATTTTTTTTTCTCCCCAGACTATTGATGCTGCCCTGTGCAGTAGATCGGGGGGGCAAACCTGCAGCACTGATGCCATAAGTGGCACAGGCAGCCTTTGTGTGTGGCACATGGTACATAGAGCAGGGAGCAGAAATCAGAGCATCAGACTGGGGAGGGAGTAGATCAAGTAAGGGAAAGAATCCACTCAGGGAGGGTGTGGGGCTAATTTGTAGTGCTCCTGCCAAAACAGGTTGGCCTCCTCTATAGTAGGTGATTCATGAGTTCTTCAAATGCAGTGATTGCTAAGAATGGTACTTTCTGATATTTTCCCCCTTACTACCCAGCCCATTTTTTTCCACTGCTCATTAACACATCTTATTCAGACTGAGTGAAATTAACATTCCTTTTTTCAAAGTATGTTTAGGGCACTTGGGGCAGGCAGGGGGGCTATGGGGGAGGGGCTAAGGCAAATTTTGGAGTGGCTGCAGCCCTGCCGTTGCCCACTCTGAGCCCCCAAAATCTCTATCGGTCCACCCCTAGTTAAAATGGTATAGACTTGTGACTGACTTGACTGGAACTTCTAGTGATTCGTCTTTCCCATGATTCTGGTTCCATTTTGCTAAATGAGTAGGTATGTCAACATTGCATCTGCATTGGGGCTGTTGTTTAACTAGCCCTGGATTTGTGTTCTTTAATTTAATTTGTACTTTTCTTGCCTTTCCACAAGAGCAGTTTCTGTATCTTCCCAGCCTTCAGAGATTTCTTTTGCTTGTATTAGCATATTGGTAGCTGAACTTTGATTTGGGCACATTTTTAATGCTTCTCAGATCTCTGCATGCTCTTCAGTGTCCAGTTGCTTACATGTAGGCAGTTCTAGTATAACTTCTTAAGTTTGAGCCTAAGAGTGTGAGATGAGTGGCTTGAGGAATTTTTGTGTACAACATTACAAATCAACAGCAGAGTTGCAGAGCAGAAACTTGTTCAGACGTGTAAACTTTGTGCAGACAAAGGAGTCTTGGAAGTTCGGTTCCTTCTTTAACTGATCTTTACTCATGGGCATACAAATATAGGTACTGCTTTAATAATGCATGTAGGTACTACTTTATGAGGTATTTCTTTTTTGGGGGGTGCAGACTTAATGACTTGGCTGATGTCACTGCTCAGAAGAACATAAGTTGAAATGGCCTTCTGTGCTGACCACAGAAGAACCCTGTTCTAGCGTTCACCTGGAATGGAGAAAAACTAAATTGAAAAGAGTAGAAAAGTATTTTTGTCGGGAAAAATATTCACCCGCCTTTTCCTCTGGGAATATTTGCATAACCTTTGCCTTCATTTCAGTTTGGTAAAAATCAGTTTCATACAGTCAGTAACAAGCACTTTCAAATTGCTTAATTTTCTTCAGAACAGAAGTTAGGAAACTCAGACTTACTTTTTAGAATGCAGTGCTAGAGCATATAGCCCATGACCTTTGTGGTAGAGCAATTTAAGAATATATTGTGGTATTAGCCAACTCTGAAATGCAGTAAAACTATGGAGAGGGGTGGGCAATTATTTGGGCTGGAGGTACACTTAATGAGTTTTGGGGACCTGTTAATAGCTGCATGAATCTCTCTCTCCTCTTGCTTTCACTCTTTTCTCTCCCTCAGTCTCTGTCCTCTTGCTCTCACACTCTCTCTCTCTCTCTCTCTCTCTCTCCCTCTCTCCCCCTAGACCCCAGCTAAAGCTGTAGTTCAACAGGAACCCCAACACTCAGTGATGGATCCAGGCAGGAGCTTCTGCTGCATCAGGCAGGTGGCAGCGTCAGGTGTGGATGCAGCTAGCAGGTTCCAGAGCCCCAATATGGAACTTGCTGGCAGTGTTACAGCTGATGCTGATGCATACTCAGTGCTGCAGAAGCTCCTGCCTGGGTGCACAGCTGAGCATTGGGGCTTCTGGCAAACTGCAGCTTCAGCTGGGTTCTGGAGGGAAGGATGGAGACGCTCCTGCCTGGGTCCATAGCTGATGCTGCTGGCAGGTTTCAGGTTGGGGCTCCAGGCAGGAGCTTGCAGTGCATTAAGAGGCTGGTGGTGTCAGCTCTGGATGTTGCCAGCAGGTTCTTTGTCCAGGCTCTTGAACTTGCCGGTGGCATCCATAGCTGATGATGCCACCTACCCACTGCAGTGGAAGTCCCATGCAGGTCCACAACTGATGCCACCACATCAAGGGCTGACGCTGGGCAGAAGCATTTCTGCCTGCCTGCTACCACACGGCAGCCAAGGCTGCTGGCCAGCTGCACCCAGGCCAGACCCAGGCTGAATTGAACCTGTTGTTGGGCCGGATCCAGCTTGTGGGTCATATTTTGCCCACACCTGCTATAGCACGTGCTTAGGAATCTATTGGTAATGGGTTTTTTTCTGGAACATCAGTGTAGCTGTTAGCTTCAGTGGACTGAACTCTGTCTTACACCATTTTTATTGTAACCATAAACTGTTGCTTCTTTTGAGTTAATGACCACAGCAGCTGTTCTTTCAAATTTACCAAACCATTGGAAATGGCTGTTAGGACTTCAACGTATCCTGTGCCAAAAAGATTGTCGTTGTCAATTTTGACGTTTAACTAACAAAACAAATTTCAGGGCATGCATATAATTTCCTTTTCATGGTTTGAATCTAGAGATCATCTTTCTTCTGCTCTAAATGAATAAATTGGGATATTTTAGGCATGAATCTTTTGTTCATGAATGTTCACTCTAATTTGCTTTAATTAGAATTTGGTGCCCTGTTTTATAATTTACTTCATACAGAAATGACTGACTTTTAACAAGATTGTAGGTTGTAGGCCTAAGGCCTAGCTGAAATAGCTATGCAGCCCAATTTTGGCTGTCCTGATGAACATGGCAGATTTTGTAATCACTTACATATACAGTCACACATGTTTTAATACTCATTAAACACAACTGTTCTCAGTGAGAACAGGAGAAACTGAGCTGAAACCTATGTTAAGAAGTGCCTGATGGCAATGACTGTTTTAAAACCCACTATCTCCATAAAAGAAAAGACAGTGTTATTGTTAGGTTGGATGGAAAAACATGAGAATTACTAGCAGGCAGAGAAGAGGGATGGGGAAGACATGTTGGGAGAATACCAAGTAGTCCAGGTCCCTTTTCAGATAACATGGTTTAGTTGTGCTTTATAGATCAGTGTTAAGTAAGTGAAAGTCTCCCTGTTCTTGCAGGAGCTCAGGAGGTGTAGTGAATTCCAGAGACATCAACTCTGAAAGAAGAGTCAGAGAAAAGTTAGCTATCTTTGTTGGCTGAGATAAGGAGAGGTTGCCACCTCTGTGGCAGTTAGCATTGTTAGCTAGCCTAGCCTTCGTGCTTGGTGACTACAAGGAACACAACCCTGGTGCAACCAGGATTTACTCTTCCTGTCTGCATGGTGGTGTTGCTGGGCTAGCTGGTCTTGTCAAGGCTTTGTAAATTGCCACACTTTGCCTTAGATTCCTAAATGTTAATTTAAGAGTATTTATGTACTCATATTTATTACTTTGGCTTCAGTGGGATAACAAATGCCAGTTTCTAGCCTCCTGTAAATATTACTTTTAAAATAACTTATCTTCCACAATTTTAGCAAAGCTAAAGTGAAAACCAGATAACTTTGTTTGCTTCTACTGGGGTTTGATTTTTTTTTTTTAAGATGAGTTGCATGTTTTGTTTCTTCACTGTTCCCAGAACTTTTGTATTGCTTTAGATGGTGATCAGGTATACCTTATCTATCCCTCACAATGCAATATCCAAGCTATTAGGAGCTATTTTCATTATTATTGCCTGGTATATCACACAATGCAATCTGATCGTTAGTTCAAGGAAGGCTTTGCCATAGAGTTTACACAGATAGTTACAAAAAGATGTTCGTTTAACTGCTGCGATGCTCACAGGAGGTCACTGTTTGCTTTTCAAGTCTGTATGTCTCTCTTTCTGACTGACTATTTCACAGGAGTTGGGGTTATGACTACGCTACAGAATAGAAAATGGATTTATATATTGATGACTTTCTACCTGTGTTGGGTTTGGTGCCATGGCTCAATAGATTTTAAAATCTTGCATGAGCTAATCTGAGATAGCAAAGCTAAACTCATAACTCCTCATTTTGTGAGTTTAGTCTGTAATTTGGTGGATTTTGCAGCATTTTAAGAGTGGAGAAAAAGTGGAGATAAAGCGTGACACTGAATAAAAACAGTCTTATCACTCCCCTTCATACCTTTCATAGTTTCATAGTTAGTAGGGTTGGAAGGGACCTGAGCAAATTATCAAGTCTGACCCCTGCCATGGCAGGAAAGAGTAATGGGGTCAAACGACCCCAGCAAGGTGATTGTCAAGCTTCGTCTTAAAGACCCCCAGGGTAGGAGCGAGCACCACTTCACTTGGAAGTTGGTTCCAGACCCTAGCCGCCCTGACAGTGCAGTAGCGCCTCCTGATGTTTAATCTGAATCTACCCTCTGCCAGCTTGCGACCATTATTCCTGGTC
>NW_017728918.1:56515823-56534592 GCF_001723895.1 Crocodylus porosus | reverse complement strand
GTGTCGAAGGCCTTCCGAAGTGCAGAAAGACTATGTCCACTGCGACCCCTGCATCTAAGGATTTGGTGACCTGGTCGTAGAAGGCCACCAGGTTGGTCTGACAGGACCTGCCTCTAATGAACCCATGTTGGTTGCCCCTAAGCATAATCTCCCTTGCTGGCCGCTCATGGACATGTGCCAGAATAATTCTCTCAAAAAGCTTACCCAGGATCGAGGTAAAACTAACTGGCCTATAGTTCCCTGGGTTCTCCTTCCTCCCTTTCTTGAAGAGGGGAACCACACTGGACCTCTTCCAGTCCTCTGACACCACACCAGAGCACCACGAGTGCTCGTAAAGCCATGCCAGGGGTCCCACAATGACCTCTGCTAATTCCCTCAGCCCTCTGGGGTGGAGATATTCTGAACCAACTGATTTAAATACATCCAGTCCCTCCAGAAGTTCCCTGACTAGATCCTCCCTGACCCTTGGCCTAGGTGTGCCTCCCCTGGGGCCTGAGGGGGGCCTGGTGGGGGGGCTGATCCGGTCCTGCTCAGGAAAATGGAGGCAAAGAAGTCGTTAAATAGGTTAGCTTTGTCGTCTGGTGTGAGGACCAAATTTCCTAGCATGTCTTGCAGGGGTCCCACGTTACCCGGTACCTTCTTTTTAATACCCATATGTATTTAAAAAAGGACTTCTTGTTGTCCTTGATCTGGGAAGCAAGTCCCAGTTCCATCTCTGCCTTGGCCTTTTTGACTGCCCCCCCTGCATCCCCGAGCAACCGCAGTATAATCCTCCCTGGTGATGGCCCCTCCCTTCCATTGGGTGTATGCCTCCCTTTTAGCTAGAAGACATTCCCGGATACTTTTGGTGAGCCATGGGGGCTTTTGTGCCCTCCTGCCCCCTTTGATCCATGTATGCGTTATCTCCCTTTGGGTTTGGAGGATCGTCTCCTTAAGGAGCAACCACTCCTCTTGGACACCTGGCTCCCCTCACCTCCGGGACCTCAGTGCTTCCCCGACTATTCTCCTTAGCTCATTGAAGTCCACCCTCCCAAAATCTAGGGCTGCTGCCTTGCTTCAGGCCTTTGCCACCTTGCACTGGATGGTGAATTCCTTTGGTTGCCTATACATGTGCTCCTTTGCGTTCTAATTAGAATGCATTGGATTAGACTTGGTTTAAAATGGATGTGAGGCACTTTAAGTAAACCTCATTGAATAAGGTTTAGATAAAGCATCCTGTGACCATTTTTGAATGTGTGGGAGCTTAATACACATGATGCTGCTGCAGCATTTTAATTAGAACGGCTGACTGGGAGCCACTCTGATTAAAACATCACCCCTCCTTCCCTACCTCTGATGAGCATGTGCATAGGTGCCTTCATGCCTACAGTAGTTAAATATTGGATCATAATAACTGAGTTTGCAGGCAAATGTTAAGGCTATTGCGTGATTGGGGTTTAAGGAACACTGTGCAACCTGCAATGCACATCTTGCATAAGCAAGTCACATGATTTTGGGGATGGGGCATAAAGTTCCTCAAACCCCAGTTGTTTGATTGCCAACTGCCATCACATGGGGGCCCTGTTATCAGGATCAATGTTTTGCCCTTTAGCATGCACACAAGCTATTAATTTGGTTTGAAGCTGTATGTGGATGCCCTTTAGCAGGTACACAAGCTATTAATTTGGTTTGAAGCTATATGTGGAGACAGGGAACAGCTTCCCTGGATGCCCTGGGAACTTAAAGAAAGTGTTCAGCTGAGGCTCTCAGTTGCATGTCCTCTTTTAAAGGTCCAGGGTGCATTGAGCCTGAGATCTCCCTGTTGTCAGGCTCACTGTACCCCATCATCTGCTGGCACCCCCCATCTGCCTTTGGGAACTGAGCAGGGGTGCTAGGTCCAGGACCCGAAGATGCCCCCAGCACAGTCCTGCTTGGGTAAGGAGTGTCTGTATCCCAGACCCTGGGGCTACCCCATGATGGATCTGTCTATCATGGGTCTTCCCTAAAACGCCACACATTCAATTTAAGGTGTGATAAGAACAAACCACAAATGTTATATCTTATATGTGGAACTTTTTTGTGCCCTTTGGCTATATTATCATACCCTAAATTGGCTTTAACTTGTGGCAGGGTTACTGTTTATTGTGCAGTTAATATCTTAACCATGTCATAAATATGGTGTGTGTCAGGGCTGTAATGTTCCGTATGTTATCCTAATACAACTGTGTTAATGACTTCTGTTTGAACAGGAGCATTTTTCTCTCTTCCATACTTTTTCTTTTATAGAAGCAAGAAACTGTATTTCCAGCTGCAAGTGTGTACAGTTTCATGCACAACTCCTATTTTGGATCATTTATTTGGTTACATGTTTACAACCAGTGGGCATTTTATAGATGTGCTCTGGGAGGCATAGGTGAGAGGGGGTATTTTAATTAGTGCAGCTCCAAGACCCATCCTAATTAAAGCAGCCAGTGTCACGTGTATCAGTGTTCCTGTGCTGACAAATATTGGCGGGGCACTTTGAACTACAGCTCTTCAAATGAGCTTTAGTTTAAAGGTCCTTGCTGCCATTTTTCAGCATGGGGACACTGATGCACATGACGCTGGTGATTGCCATGCTCCAGTATACTCGACTAATCAAGTCTGCTCCAGTGCTTTGTAGTTACAGCACATCAGAGCAGCCTCCCTGCACATGTATAGGAGCCCAATATTCTTGCCAATTTTTGGTATTTAGGATGTTGTAAGTTAAAGCAAAACAAAATACAAACCTGAAAACAAGTTTGCCTAATAAAATCTACTAAAACTGAGTCAGTATGTTTCATTTTCCTTTCTTTTTTTCCCCTTTCCTTTTGGTTTTTAGGCTGTGGATCTGTTTTAAATCAAAAGGGTGAAGTAGAAATGGATGCTATTATCATGGATGGAAAAAATCTAGCCTCAGGAGCAGTGTCTGCTGTTAAATGTATTGCTAACCCCATAAAGCTTGCTCGTCTTGTCATGGAAAAGGTATGCTGAAAGTTCACTTGAATAAGAGCTCCCTTAGGACTTCATCCCATGCACCTCACTGATTATGGTGTTTGTGTAGTATTTTAAATTGGAATGTATAAAGAAATCAGTAGTAGTGTTGAAGACTGGGCATGACCGTTAAGCTTTGGGTTTTGTTTTATTTTGAAAGGTTTTTCCATTTTTTTGATGTGCTGTTGTTTTTGCAGAATTTTAAAAGGTTCTCCCAAACTGGTATTTTTCTTAGTCTGTACTTTTCAGTTTTCCCGTAGCTAATACTTAAGGATTGACTATTAACAACATATTTTGTAAATACTGTTTCTCTCAAATCTCCTGCTTGCCTCTGCAGGAAAAAGTCTGGACAACATACTAGAGAAAGTATTGTAGGAGACAACCCTGAAGTTGAATAGTGACTGTATTACATGGTTTAATGGATTGTCCTAGATTGCCTTTTCCACTTCTATGTATGTCAGAAATTGTTAAATTAGAGGATTGTCTTGGAAGGGCTAGTGCCATGATTTTGTACTTCATAACAGTGAGAATTTGGAAATAACATACAACTGCTACAAGTCAGTTCATTAACATGTCCCTTTCTGTGCATTTACATCAGTAATTTTTCCTGTTTTTTTTAACAATGATATGGCCGCTGTTGGGCAAGTTTTAGTATGGAGTGTGTCATTGTACACAATTAGAGTTGTATAATACAATGAATGAAGGAGCTTGCATCCTGTCTAAACTATAACTTACACTGTTGATAATACATGTGGCACATGACTTCTGAGGAGAGGCTTAGGGGACTGGGATTATTTAGTCTAGAGAAGACAAGACTGAGAGGGGATTTAATAGCAGCCTTCAACTATCTCAAAGGTGGTTTCAAAGAGGATGGAGATGGACTGTTCTTAGTGATGGCAAATAACAGAACAAGAAGTATGGTCTTAAGTTGCAGCCAGGGAAGTTTAGGTTAGATATTAGGAAAAACTTTCTCACTAGGAGGGTAGTAAAGCACTGGAACAGGTTATCCAGAAGGGGTTGTGGGATCTCCATTCTTGGAGATTTTTAAGACGTGTCTAAACAAAGTCTTAGCTAGGATGATCTAGTTAAGAAGGTCCTGCTTTGAGCAGGTGGTTGGACTAGATGACTTCCTAAGGTCCCTTCTGACCCTAATTTTCTATGATTCTATAATACTACTGAAGCTGTACAGTGGCTGAAAAGTAGTAAAAATTTGCTCACCTAGATAAATGGATATATTTTTCATGATAATGTAAAATCTTAACTGCTTTGAAGGTGATGTAAGCGAGAGAGAAAATATTTCTTTCTGTTTGTGCTTCACAAAGAATGCTTCTATTTATGGAATTTATGTCTTTAAACTATAGAAGATCAAGAAGCTTGTCTGGAAAGGGTTTTTGTAAATATAGAGAAGTGAAGGTCCAAAGGCATGAGAACTCCCACTCCGGTTCTGAGTAGAAAGATGCGTGTTAGGAATCTCCACAAAGCTGTGCTCTTAAATCCGTGTGTGGGGTTTTTTTTGTTTGTTTGGTTTTTTTTATCATCAATTTAATTCACTCAGAAAACAAGTCTTACAATTTTGGATTGAGAATCCTTTGCTTGCTCATTTACTCAAGGTTCATTCTTATTTTTATTTTTATTTACTTTTTTTTTAATGCAACAAATGCTCATAATAGCCCTGGCAAAAGCAGGGTAGACGAGATGGAACATTTTAACACTTTAACTGTAATGACATGCAGAAATGTGCTCTTTCATTTCCTGGTGAAATCTGTTCCTCTATGTCCAGTTCTCTCCTAACCAAGCTTCACATGGAAAACTTTGGGTACGTGGTAGAGCTGTGCCTTGCATTCTCAACCTCTCACCCTCTGCTGGTCACTGTTTCAATCTGAGCAGAAGACTAACTGTTGCCTTTTTTCTAAGCAGAAATTTTGGGCTATGAGCACATTTCTATACCTTGCAGACCTCATCTCTGTGGTACAAGGATGATTCAGAGGCTATTAGTATGGCTGCTCTGTTCACAATACCCATCCTGCACAGCTTCACTAAACAGAGAACCTTAGTGGGATAGCATCTCAAGGTGAATTTAACTTGTCTAATCGTGCACTAATCTACCTACTCTAAGATCACACACACTGTTTTAATTGGACTCTATTCATAGAAGATAAGAATTTTAGCTGCTTTTTCCAAGGGAGTCTGATATTATTTATGCATATACATTTTTTCTTTGTATGAACTAGGATGTGTCTTGAAATGCATAAGAAATGAATTGGGGGGGGGGCAGGATTTTCAAAGGAATTTCAATAGAAGTTGGGTGCCTAAATCCATTAAATTTAACAAATGCAGGCTTAATAATAAAACAGCAACTTATGATTATCTCTATTTCACTTCTGTTTTTGGGCTCCATCTGCTGGCCAAAACTATACTTTTGGCTCCTTACAGCACACATGGGTATCAGTTTTCTGTCTTTTGGGCTAAACTTTGCCAAATGCCATAGTGGTTTCCACATTTTGGATGAAAATAAGAGTACCAGAATAACTCACTTATGGCTTACAGGAAGGCAACTTAAGTCTCTAGAGGTGAAGACCTTAGTACATTAATGTACTGAGCCAAGAAGTCCTTTAGAAAGCAGTTCCTGTTAAATTATTTCTATTTGTAATGGACAGAAATAGAACACTGATGTATGGCTGGTTCTTATGTGTGGAGGAAGGAAATGGGAAATATCTCCTAGGCTTTCAAAGCAGAGGGAAGAAAAAAAAATTCAGACAGGCTTAAAGATCCAGTGAAGGCTGGACATGCATATGCATTCCAATGCCTGAATTATTCTGTTCCCTAAATTAGCTAAAATTAAGAACTCTATTTAGAAGGTAGACATGATAATTTTCAGTGATTTTTGTATAGTGTGTGAACTCCACTGGGTCAGGGAATACCCAATATTATTATTATTTTATTTTAATATCCAGCAGTGTCTCATCTGAATGTTACCTGCTGTTGGATATCAACACATAATTAGTCTCTTACCAAGGTGCTACATATTGAAGAAAAAAAGAGAACCTTTCATGCAGTCCTAGTAACAACTAGCTCAAAGGAATGAGCCATTGTGGTGATTTCACATGATGACAAAGTTTCTTGGCTTCAGAATGTAATGTAAGGACATAAAGGCATCACACGAATAGTGTGTAATAAGAAAACCTGATGGGGGAGGGAGAGCTGTTGTGTATAATAAGTTTTCTAAGCATGAAATAATTCTTCAGTTTGAGTGTCTTAAGGTGAATTCGGGCATTCCAATAAACTTGACTTGAGAGAATTTCTGTTCACTTTTAAATAAATAAAATGAGGTTTTTGTTGCCTGTTTGTCTTATACTAACTGAAAGATGGAGTCGATGTAATGGAGTGGGTTTCTTAAATACACAAATACAAAGACAAACAGGTCTGCCTTCCTTCTATAACTCTGAGGTGTTGGATAGCAGCTGGCTGGTGGCAGAGGGGGGCAGTATTGCTTAAAGAAACCTTTCTTCCAAATGCAAGAACACTTTGTCTTTGTTAGAATACACTGGCTTTATTCTTCTCCTTCCCTACAAATGTTAAAATGCTCCCAGCGTAGATATGTAATCTTTTATTTGGTAACATCACTTATTATAATTGGTAATATATCAGATTTGTCCATGGTTTCAAAGACCCAGCCTTCTTGGTCTCATTCTGACCTGTTGTGGTCTTCCTGAGTTCTCTGCAAAACAAGAATCGCTTTATTAGCTTTCACTAATTTTTTGACCATTGAAAAATAAAAGCTGGCTTCTTATGAGAGAAGTCTTGGGTTTAGAACAGCTGGTTCCGAACAACTGTTTTAAGGATTTAGACATTTTTAGAAGAGAAGAAAAAGCACTTTTTACTTCCTTTTTTTTATTTAAACAAATCTTTAACCTGCTAGAAAATTGCAGAGCTTGTAGCGAAACAGAGTGACTCCATGCTATACTGAGTAAATATATGAATTGGGAAAGTTGGAGGAGGAAAAAATGGTTTTAAACTTTCATTTAGACCCTGGCATATCACATATTTAAACACATACTTAATTCTAAGAACATGGGCTTTAGCCATGTTGACTTCAATATCATTAAAGGTTATGCTTAAGTGGATTAGTAAGTGGAAGCCCTAACTTAGGAACAGTACTTGGACCTTTGCCAAATGCAAATATTATGGGAAGAGAATTTGAGTTAATTATCAAATTAATAGTATATGCATATCTACTATTAATGTTACCTGCTGTTAGACCTGGGCCTAGGTTAACCAGCAAATATTTGTGAGCGTCATCTGAATGCAAGCATAATTGCAATCTTTACAAGCTATAACTAGACTTGGATGGAGGAAAAAATAGCTGCAGTTAAGCAGTTTTAAAACTCCTTCAGTGACCTGTTTGTATCAATGTTTAGATAAACTAAGTGTTGTTGGTTGATTGGAAGAGTGCTAAAAAATTATATCTAGAATCACATTAGTAGCACGGTGTGTGTATAAATCTTACCTATTTCAGCAAGAATTAATGTCTTATCCCTTTTCCCTTGTAATAAATATTGCATAATAGAGATTATTATTCACTTAATTAAATTGTTGGTGTCTGCTAATAGAATTCGTAGTTCAACCAGAAAAAATATAGGCAAAAAACTTCAAGCCTTTTCCCACTTAATGGAAGCAGGATTAAGTTCATACTCGTGCTTTATTTTCCTATTTAGCAGGATGTTAAAAACAGAACTTTCTTTGTGTAAATGAGATGTTTACATAAAACTGTACACAGTAAGTCAAGGCACAAACACATTTATTTTCTGTCCCCATCAGACTGAGCACATGTTACTGACTGATTACGGTGCACAGTGTTTTGCCAAGGCCATGGGTGTTCCTGAGATTCCAGGGGAGAAACTCATAACAGAAAGATCCAGGGAAAGATGGATAAAGAACCTTGAGCCAGATTCTAATCCTCATGCATTTCAAACGTAAGTACTCACAGTGCTAATTATCTAAGATTCATATAGTTTCAGTATGAAAAATAAATGTTCCATGTGTAAATGTTTCTCCAATGCTTCTCCAAAACCGCTCACTTACAGATGAATTTTTAGATAGTTGGATGAAACCAATATCTGGCCTGAATCTAGCTTTCCCCCTCCACCTACAGACATGGGTCACCTCCTCAGTCCTGGAAGTGCTTTAAGCTTAGGCTTGGTTATCTCTCAAGACCCATTTTAAAACATTCAGCTTCAGGTTTTTTTGTAGGTTTTGCTGTTCTAAGATCTTCTGGGGGAAAAGCATTAGTATGCTACAGATATCCTCATTTAAAGTCTCTACTTAAAAAAAGAAAAAGAGACTAACTCATCTGTCATTTGGACTCTGGTATGGTCTGTGACCAGAATGTTGGCACCGCAGTGCCTTACTAAATAGATGGTGGTGGTGCTAAGTGTGCCTGTATCTGCTGCTGTGGTAGCACTGTCCTTAGTACTGATAACATCAATATAGCTGCAGTTTAAATTGGGTGCTTCACTGCTTGTCATGTCAGTACCTTTTAACTCTCACATTCTCTAGTCCAGGACTAATGCTAATTTTATTGTGTTGTTAATTTATTGTTACTATATAGTGTTTGGAAGGTTTCTAGATTTCTATAAAGTCTAGAATCCCTCTTGACTGAGATTTTCATTTCCTTTTATTGGTTCCAGTTGTTATCCTTATAATAACTTCAACTTCTGTAATTCAGCATAATTTTTTTTTCTTCATTAGAATAATAGTGTTCAGGGATTCATGGTGAAGCTCTAGTTTCCTGTGCTGGGTCTCAGACAATTTCAAGACTTACCAGAATTTACTGAAGTGGAATGAAGTTCACATTAAAAAAACTCAGGAGCTTTTTCATAAGCTGGGTGGGTATTTTCCCCAGTAATGTGCCAAAATATGTAGCATTTCCAGGCAAAAATATCTTAATGAACCTTGCCAACCTTTTATAGTGGACTCCTACCTCTTTCTCAACTTAAAAAAAAAAAGAATAATTCTTGTCATTTTTTAAAGTGCAGAAGATTTCTACACATACCAAATTCCGGGCTAATTATCAACATTAAAATGATATAAAAATAAAAATGACTGGATTTATTTGGCTGTACATTATTTTTCAGTTAGTCAATTCAGCATATGAGATTACCATTTTGATTGTTATTTGTTTTCTTAAACAAAAACAAATGATCTTACCCTGGAAAAAATTGTCTGTAATAGAGAGGATGTTAAACTATCAATTTCAGGACAGCTAATTGTGAGGATGTTACTCCTAGCAGCTCTGAAAGCAGTAGATTCAGCAGCCTGTTTGATGGGAACTTTAATGACAAAGGTGCATCAAACAACTAGCATTTAAAGGTTCCAATCTGTAAGTGCCTAACTAATTAAGGCCCTTAATTTCCCAGAGGTCTTCACCACAAATCAGTGATGGCACTTTCTATCAACAGAGCTCTTTTGAGCCATCTAAAAACCTTGCAAAAAAAAAAAAAGAGCATCTGCCTCTGCATACCTACACTTCACTTGCTACACAGCTCCTAAACATTGATTTTTCAGAAATAAGCATAGTTGGATCATATTCCACCCAGTTTCTGTTTCCTTACCCAGCCCATTCTCCCATCTCTAAAAAAAAAAAAAAAAAAAGTTACTGTATTGAGTTTCTCTTCTGCCTCTTTGAGGAAGAGAAGGGGTCCTTCCTTAGTTTCAAGCCAGTGTATCCTACTTCAGTACTTCTTAATGACAAGGTTACTTGCAGATATTGGAAAAAAACACAACAAAAAACCTGTCCTTTGTTTTGCTTTAAACTCAGTGTGCTCCTGTGCCAAGTCCAGCACATGCCCAGAAGATGTAGTGTGTTAATTGGACCCGACTCACCCAATGTCTCTATAGATCGTGTGCTTTACTAGGGCTTTTTTGGATGTTAGCTGATTGAATCAACTATTAAATAAAAGTGCCAAAAAGCCCTGCTGAAGCACCCGATCTATACAGGTGCTGCGGAACCCAGTCAAGCTAACGCAGTGCTGCTCCAGTAAAGCACGCTTTATTTTAACATCTGTAAGCAGCCAAAGAAGACTAGAACTTCTCATTCTGGACCTGAAAAACTTTAGCATTCCTCTGACGTTTCAAATTTAGTATGGTTACCTAGCATCCATACTCCTAAATCGAGCTCAGCATGATTGGTTTGCAACTCTTGATTTACAAGATTCATACTTCCATAGCACTATATATCTAATGAACAGAAAGTATTTATGCTTTCAATAGAATGAAATCATTTCCAATGAAAGATCTTCTCTGTAACAGTAAAGGCTCTTACTAAGATCCTTGTGGATTCCGTATGATGGCTGACCTTTTTATTCAGCTGCATTTCAAGTTCTTACTGTGATGTGAGGCAGGGTTTGAGTCTGCTGAAGCAAGTGTACTTTAATGATGCACACAATGCATGTAGGGTTGGTTTAAGTATATATCTCAGGCAGACAGTTGGACATGGCCTCTGAGATTCTTGGATAGCCTCACTAGAGCTTTAGTCACTGAGAGGGCTTCACCTTAGGGAAGCTTACTGTGGTTAATCCAGTAGTAATGTGAGATTCAGTTTTTCTACTATATTTAAGTATGAGGCCTCTCTCTTTTCATAGGAAATACATCCATCAGAACTTGGAGAGGTACTTTGTCCTATAGTATTTCCCAAATTCAGTGTGTTGATCAAACCACATCCTAAATTCTTATCCAAAGTAATTGATTCTTTTTATCCCATATTTGTTTCTCAGACTTCATCCAATGAGGGTTGAAATTAAACTGTGCCAATGCCCATAGAGCCTCAGGTGATATATACAACTCAAGGATTGTAGCTTGTCCTGTCTTTAAACTGGGTAACTTTGGTGCTACTGGAAGGGTATCTGCACTTACACAGAACTTAGCATGAGCTGCAGAACCTGGTCAAGTCTGCAGTCAATACTTCAGTGATTAATCCATGCTACTGCAGCTCCTATTTCTAGCAGTATCCAAGTTAGGGAGCTTATAGCTTAGGTCTGTCTGCTTCACTGCTTTCACTGCAATGCAGGTATACCCCTAGACTTCCATATACAAAGAACTACACCCTTTAGGGTTTTCTAGAAAAATGTTGTTTTTGTATCACTTACCACAAGAACAGTCTGCACAAACCTAGAGGGTCTCCAGTGGGTGAGTTTCAGGTTGCGTTATGACTTTACGACCTGCTACCTGGTATTCTCCTGTCAGATTAGGGCTTATTGGGTAGGGCCTGGGTATCTTCCTTGAAGTATTTCTGTTCTAGATCTGTGCAAAGTAGTTACCTAGTTGTATTTGTATGTATTTTCATGAATTTCTACTCCATTATGGAAGTGTTTAGATCACATGCTGCTTATGGCAATGCTGTATGAAAATCCCTTTGTATCAAGACTTTCACTTACCCACCTTTTTGGTTTAGGTTGCTACTTCTGAATGGCCAACACTAGAATATATTTAGTCAGAAATGTAATTTATGGACAAACACTCAAGGATAACTTACTTAACGTATAATGTATCTGGGGTTACTGGAGATGCAATTTGTACATAAACTGCAAAATCTGCCCTCCTTCCTTGCTATTTTAGAATCCTAAAACATCCAAATTCGGCAGTGACGGAGCAAAGTAAGTGTGGGTGGCTGTGGCCTTCTGTGTAAAAGCATAAGTCTAGTTGAGGTTCATGTGTAGTTCCAGTCAACACTGCTATTCATAAAACATAGGGTCTAAACACAACAGGAGTGAAATGTATATTGACTACACAAATTAAAGAATCCCAGTTACTGTACAGCTGAGTAATGTACCTTTGGTGCATTTAACTAATAGGGGACAGGAGGATAGTGCAGAGCATTTTAGGACTGTGGCTAAATAATGCTAAGTCGGCTGACTTCTACTTGATGGGGAACAAGTTGCAGGGTTGAATGTAAGCATGTGTTGATGTAAATAATTTCATAAGTGGGATACCTATATGTCTTTACTCCAGAGGCAGGTGGTAGTGTAGGTCTCACAGCAGTCCACAGAGACTGCTCTCTGATTGGTTCTCCATGACTCTGTTTTATCTTATTGGGCAAGTGTTGTCCCCAGGTTAATACTGAGATTTTGAAAAAACAAAAAAGTGTGGGGAGGATGACTGAATTGTGCCCAAGGAAAGAGAGTGAGATTCTGGAGGAGATGGAAAAAGAAAGCAGTCCTAGGTAAGACGTAGACAATCTAAGGGAAGAAAGAGTTGACAAAGAGGAGGAGTGAGTAGTCTCAAGGAGAACAGTAGAGGGGAAAGCAATAGTCTCTGGGAGAACAAAGTAGAGTCCAAGGAAGGATGGAAGGAACTTCAGTGGCACAATAATGGTTGTTTGTCTGGAACTGAGGTGTTCGCTGTGCTGTTTGAGATATCAACACTCAACACCCTCTTGTCCCCCTTTCTGAAAGGGGAAACACCACCCCTATTCTCAGGAGCTTACCAAAAAGAAGGAGATCTTTGACGTGGGAGTGCTATGGATTGCCGGGGAATCCAGGGACAGAGAAGAGCCAGGGTCTGTAAGGCAGAGGCTTGCCCCTTATGAAGCTCCTAGGGCTGGCTTCAGGGTGTCTTTTGGGAGAAAGAGACTGCATAAGGCTTTTTCTTGAGGAATTCTGAGGCAGAACTTCCTCCTAAAAGCAGTGAGATTCATGACAGTTGCATTCAAAAGTTTTCACAAACAGGAGAAGTAAGAACCTTTTCTTTCCAAATGAAAGCTTTCATGCTGTACAAGATGAACATATTGTGGGGGGGAATCAGATAAGTGTTTGATGTATGACTTTGATCTGTGCTGTTAACTCTGACAGTGCCAGTCTTGTTACATATTGCACATTGTGTGAAACGCCTTACATTAAAAACATGGTGATGTGAAAATGACATTATTTTAGTGTCAAAATTCACAATGTTAAATTTTAGTTTTGTCATGATCTTGTATTTTTGAAAAACTAGCTGTGGAATGGACACAATATGCTTTGGCATATATTCTTAACTCTACCTAATTTTGGGATTTGTTATTCTTGGCAGAGACCTTGGAACAGTTGGTGCCGTTGCTATAGACAGTGAAGGAAATGTAGCTTGTGCAACATCCACTGGGGGACTCACTAATAAACTGGTTGGCCGTGTTGGTGATACAGCATGTATAGGTAGGGTAAAGAAAAGTGTATTGTTCTCAGTAGATTTGTGTGTGTGTTATATATATTAGTATTTATTTAAATGATATATTGACCTGGGTGATCTAACATGTTATGAACATATCAACATTGCAGACAGGTCCTTAATGTAACAAATTCATTTGTTATTCAGCTTTTTTTAAACTTAGAAATAGAAGAATTTTATTTTTCTCCTTCCCCTGGAACCCTAACTCAGTTAGGTCTGAGTTTTCACTTTCAGGTCCCTTTTCACAAATCCAGTATCTAACCTGCTTTTGGACTTCAAGGCAGGCAAAAGTTCAGCCTTTCTTCCTTCAAGGTGCTATCTGTTAATTATTCAGATCACTTCTAATCCAGGAATCTTTCAAAGAAAGAAATCACAATTAATAAAGAATAGGACTAGATGTTTTTCCTTTCCCCTTATTTCATTTTAATCGGATGCAATTTCAGCTTTGTCACTGGAGTTACATTATATCAAAGAGGAAAATTCAGCCAGAGGTCTCAAAAGTGACTTAAGTTGCCAGTCATTTTAATTTAATGCTTTGAATCTTTCAATATGTTCTTGTTCATTAAAAGCCACAGAAATCTCTCTTGAGAGCATGGCAGGTGGGGACCAGACAAAACATAAAAAATGACTCATTTCTATATAAAGAGGCTTGAAATCCCTTCCCCAGCAAGTTTCTCTCATGAGGCAGACTCGCCCCAAGGCTCACCTAGTGTCCACATCCAGGTGAGCATGGACATGCAGTATGTGGCACTGCAGACCTGTCTGTGGCATCACATACCACACATACAGGCATTTGCTGCATTGCTACCTTGGAGAGTTTTTTGAACCCAGGAGATGCCAAGGTGAAAAAAAAACAAACCGAAAAAACTTGGGGCAGAACACGTGGTAGCAGTGTGTGCTGCCCAAAACCAGAGCCTGCATGGCCAGAGCCATACTCTGGTGGCTGGCCAGGCTTTCTGCTCTGGCTGCAGTCCTGGGAGGTCCCCAGGACCCCAGGTAAGGCTGCTGCGGCCAGCAACTATATATAGTTGCTGGCCCGTCTCCCCTACCTCACCCGGCCCACCCTGCTGCATGCTAGAGCACACGTGGCGTGGGTATGCCACTGCTACTTGTTCAGTGCCACAAGGTGTGTCACTGCAACTTGTCCCTGCTCATCTGGATGTGGCTAGTGAGTTCTTCGTGAAATTTTCGTAGAACTGGAATCTGGAAAAATTGTAATTATTTTAGAAAAATATGTTCCAAATTCAAATGGCACTCCTAGCAGCAGCTGATCAGGAGAAATATTTTGATACCTATTGATTGGATTTTCAGTTTGCAACTTCAGTTGGTTCAGTTGCTGAACCAAGACTCCTTCTCAACATATCATAAATAGCCTTTTCCGTAAGAATTTTTCGTCCCCCGAAGGGTGCTGAGGGAGTTGGCTGATGAGATTGTAGAGCCATTAGCCATCATCTTTGAAAACTCATGGTGATCAGGAGTGGCCCCGGATGATTGGAAAAGGGCGAACATATTTAAGAAAGAGAAAAAGGAAGATCCAGAGAACTTCAGAACAGTTGGCCTCACCTCGGTCCCTGGAAAAATCATGGTGCAGATCCTCAAGGAATCAATTTCTAAGCACTTGAAGATGATTAGGAAGAGTCAGCATGGTTTCACCAAGGACAAGTCATACCTGACTAATCTGATTGCCTTCTCTGAGATGAATGGCTCTGTGGATGTGGGCAGACCTTGATTTTTAGCAAGGCTTTTGATACAGTCTCCCACAACATTCTTGCAGGCAACCTAAGGAAGTCCAGGCTGGGTGAATGGACTGTAAGTTGGAGAGAAAACTGGCTGGAGCATTGGGCTTAGAGGGTAGTAATCAATGGCTCAATGTCAGGTTCACAGCTGGTTTCAAGTGGAGTGCCTCAGGGGTCAGTCCTGGGGCCAATTTTGTTCAGTCTTCAATGACCTGGAAGATGGCATAGAGTGCACCCTCAGCAAGTTTACAAATGACACCAAGCTCGGGGGAGTAGTAGATATGCTGAGGGCTAGGGCTAGGATTCAGAGTGACCTAGACAAATTGGAGGATTGGGCCAGAAGGAATCTCATGAGGTTCAGAAAGGACAAGTGCAAAATCCTGCACTTAGGACAGAACAATCCCATGTACCAGTACAGGCTGGGGGCTGAGTAGCTGAGCAGCAGCTCTGCAGAAAAGGACCTGGGGGTTACAGTGGACATTAACCTGAATATGAGCCAGCAGTGTGCCCTTGTTGCCAAGAAGGCTAACAGCATCCTGGGCTGCATTGGTAGGAGCATTGTCAGTAAGTCAAGGGAAATGATTATTCCCCACTATTCAGTTCTGATGAGGCTACATCTGGAGTACTGTGTTCAGTTTTGGCCACCCCACTACAGAAAGGATGTGGACAAATTGGATGTAGACCAGCAGAGGGGAACAAAAATGGTGAGGAGGCTAGGGGACATGACTTATGAGGAAAAACTGAGAGAACTGGGCTTAATCTAGATAAGAAGAGACTGAGAGGAGATTTAATAACAGCCTTCAACTACCTGAAGGGGCGTTTGAAAGAGGATGGAGCTAGACTGTTCAGTGGTGGCAGAACGGTCTCAAGTTGCAGCAAGGAAAGTTTTTAAGTTAGATATTAGAGAAAAAGTTATCACTAGACAGGTAGTAAAGCATGGGAACAGGTTACCCAGAGAGGTTGTGATATCCCCATCTTTGGAGGTTTTTAAGACAAGGCCAAACAAAGCTTTGGCCGGGACAGTCTAGTTGGGGGTGGTCCTGCTTTGAGCAGGGGGTTGGACTAGATGACCTCCTGAGGTCCCTTTCAACCCTAATTTTCTATGGTTCTGTGATTAGTATAACCATGTCTTGTGATGAGAGAGAGTTTTACCATTGTAATTATCTTTGAATTAAAGAAAATTGAAGGAGTCAAAAACTGAGAAAATGACTCAATTCTCCAGAGTGCCTAGACAACAACTACTTTTAATTGCCCTGGATCAACTTTAATTTTTTTTAAAGATGTAGTTCAGTGAGTGGCAGTTTTTATATGAGCATTTTGTTAGGATATAAATTAGCTGTAGAATCTGAACTTTTGTATTGTTCATGAAATGACCTCAAGGATCTTATTCCAATCCTCTGTAATGATGCAGGATTTACTGTTCTCACCCTACCCCAGGGTTTCTCAACTGGTGGGACACATCCCATTGGTGGGACATGAAGGTCCTCTAGATGGGACTTGGGTCATGCCACAGTGGGACTTCCGGTTTCACTTTTGCGTGCGTGTTTCGATTGGCTGCTGAGTGTACTTCCTTCCCCCAACCCCCAGCACACTCTTCAACTGGTCTCTGCAGGGACCCCCACCCCCCACTCATTGACCAGTGGGACCAGGATTTTTTGACCTTGCATAGGTGGGACATAAGGTTCAAAAGGTTGAGAACCACCACACTACCCCATGCACATACCCGACCAACCTTTCCTTGTAAATCTTCATGGAAGGAGAATTCACAACCTTCTTAGGTAGCCTGTTTTAGTGTCCTACTGTGTGTACAATTAGGAAGTTTTCCCAAGATTTGTTTCTCTTTGCCCTTCCCCCTCTTTTCTTTCTCTGTTTTTTTTAAACTTCTTTATGATAACTTTTTAACTATTTGAAAACTAATATTATGTCTGTCCTGCATGTCCTTTCTGCCATAGTTAAATCTATTACTTAATCCTATAGGAAGGAAAAGTTACCCTGCGGCTCCCCGGGGCTCCACTAAATCACTGCACCCTTTTTAATGTGCCAACAAGCTTGAGAGCTGCTCTTCCCTGCGTATTAGCATGCTGTCTGTCTTATTTCCTAGCTAGCTCTTGCATTGTGTCTGTCCATTGGTCTTCACATTCCTACAGTGTTCTTTTCCAGCCAGTTATTTGTTAGTGCAGGCACAGCTAACTCCTTAGCACCTGATCAGCTACCTCCCACCGTTGCCAAAGTTGCCTTGCTGCCCTTTCCTGAATCCACCTGCATCTTCTCTTTTGAACAGGAAACTGTATTCATTTCTCCATCCTAATCTCTAGTTCCTTATTTTTCTTCCTTCCCTATTGCGTGCTACCTTTCCAACCTTTATATCTCAACAATCAGCCTCTTCCAACTGTTGCTAATTTCTCTCATATATTCTGTTGCTGAAACTATATTAAAAAAATCAGAAATAAAAAAAAATCACGTTACCTTAAACTGGTTTTGCCTCCCCAGAAGTCCACAGAATTTCCAGAAGTTGACCTGTAACTTGAAATAATAAATTTCTGGATTTTACCTGTTTTGATTTTTTTTTAATCTTTTTTATTTTTATAAACGAAGATCCTGGTTTTTTTGTTTTAAAAATTGCAAATTCTCTGATTAAAACCCCAAAATCTGCAATTAAAATGAAGTGCCAATATATATATTGATATCAATTGAACACAGAACACAATGTTTTATTGATATATTTACAATTTTAAAGCAATCTGAAAGCATATCAGTGCCTCAATCACTATAATAAAATAAATTCTAAATACTTACATTTTGTTATTTGATTTGGGGATTTTTATCATGGAAAACTAGAGCTCCCCCTTCCCCTTCACTCACCAAGACACAGGTCCAGGCCTCTCACTCCCAAGCCACAGCCCTCCCCCCCACCCCTCCAATCCCATCCATGCCAGAGGGAGCCCCCAACTGCCAGGGCTACAGGGCCAGGGTCTTGGGTCCACAACCCCCTCCCCCAGCTCCTTGCAACAGCACCTGAGCCACCTGCAGGAGGCAGTGGCCACTGCAGTGGAACAGAACCTGGCTCCACGTCCCCCAGGGGTGCCATGGCCAGAGTGTAGCCCACAAGGAGGGCAGATGTGGGCTCAGACTCCCCACCCTGCTGCCCTCCCCCAGTGCCTCTGTGGCCCAGCTGGCAGGATCTGGCACAGCAGGGTAGACTGGCTGGGCAGGGAAGCTCGCAGCCACCACTGCAAGCCTCACGCTGCCATGGCGAAGCAGCAGCAGGGGGCACAACTCTGTGCTGCCACCCCCACTGCTGCTGGATGGGCAGGGGGCTTGCAGTGGCAAGGAGTTTCCCCGCACTGCCCTGCCGTGCTGGTTCCTGCCTGCTGGGCCACAGAGGCCCTAGGGGGAAGGCAGCAGGGTGGGGAGCCCCAAGGCCACACCGGGCAACCTGCCTCCACCCTGTGCACAAATCTGGGGGGCACATGCACCCAGACCTCCCCCGGGAGTGCGCACAGTGCTGGGGAGTCAGCCCTGCCCCCCAGACGAGCCACCCATGGCTCTGTCTTGCTCCCCACCAGGGCCCTGTGGCTGCAGATTCTGGCCTGGTGCCCCAAGTCCCACGAGCCCCAGCCGTGCCTAACTCCCTCCCTATGGGGGGCCTTATTCCTTCCTCCACTCTACCAGCTCCCGCAGGTTTATCTGCGGGAGTTGCTCTCCATGCTGCCTGGTGGCCTTGTGCACATGTTTGCACAGATATACATGTGGCAGCCCCTGCCTGTCCTCCCACTCCCCCAGTCCCTTGCAGGCTGAATTCTGTCAGCGTGCAGAGAAATCTTTGCAAAAGTGGAGCATCTACATGT
>NW_017728918.1:56501193-56515812 GCF_001723895.1 Crocodylus porosus | reverse complement strand
AGATTAGGGCTTATTGGGTAGGGCCTGGGTATCTTCCTTGAAGTATTTCTGTTCTAGATCTGTGCAAAGTAGTTACCTAGTTGTATTTGTATGTATTTTCATGAATTTCTACTCCATTATGGAAGTGTTTAGATCACATGCTGCTTATGGCAATGCTGTATGAAAATCCCTTTGTATCAAGACTTTCACTTACCCACCTTTTTGGTTTAGGTTGCTACTTCTGAATGGCCAACACTAGAATATATTTAGTCAGAAATGTAATTTATGGACAAACACTCAAGGATAACTTACTTAACGTATAATGTATCTGGGGTTACTGGAGATGCAATTTGTACATAAACTGCAAAATCTGCCCTCCTTCCTTGCTATTTTAGAATCCTAAAACATCCAAATTCGGCAGTGACGGAGCAAAGTAAGTGTGGGTGGCTGTGGCCTTCTGTGTAAAAGCATAAGTCTAGTTGAGGTTCATGTGTAGTTCCAGTCAACACTGCTATTCATAAAACATAGGGTCTAAACACAACAGGAGTGAAATGTATATTGACTACACAAATTAAAGAATCCCAGTTACTGTACAGCTGAGTAATGTACCTTTGGTGCATTTAACTAATAGGGGACAGGAGGATAGTGCAGAGCATTTTAGGACTGTGGCTAAATAATGCTAAGTCGGCTGACTTCTACTTGATGGGGAACAAGTTGCAGGGTTGAATGTAAGCATGTGTTGATGTAAATAATTTCATAAGTGGGATACCTATATGTCTTTACTCCAGAGGCAGGTGGTAGTGTAGGTCTCACAGCAGTCCACAGAGACTGCTCTCTGATTGGTTCTCCATGACTCTGTTTTATCTTATTGGGCAAGTGTTGTCCCCAGGTTAATACTGAGATTTTGAAAAAACAAAAAAGTGTGGGGAGGATGACTGAATTGTGCCCAAGGAAAGAGAGTGAGATTCTGGAGGAGATGGAAAAAGAAAGCAGTCCTAGGTAAGACGTAGACAATCTAAGGGAAGAAAGAGTTGACAAAGAGGAGGAGTGAGTAGTCTCAAGGAGAACAGTAGAGGGGAAAGCAATAGTCTCTGGGAGAACAAAGTAGAGTCCAAGGAAGGATGGAAGGAACTTCAGTGGCACAATAATGGTTGTTTGTCTGGAACTGAGGTGTTCGCTGTGCTGTTTGAGATATCAACACTCAACACCCTCTTGTCCCCCTTTCTGAAAGGGGAAACACCACCCCTATTCTCAGGAGCTTACCAAAAAGAAGGAGATCTTTGACGTGGGAGTGCTATGGATTGCCGGGGAATCCAGGGACAGAGAAGAGCCAGGGTCTGTAAGGCAGAGGCTTGCCCCTTATGAAGCTCCTAGGGCTGGCTTCAGGGTGTCTTTTGGGAGAAAGAGACTGCATAAGGCTTTTTCTTGAGGAATTCTGAGGCAGAACTTCCTCCTAAAAGCAGTGAGATTCATGACAGTTGCATTCAAAAGTTTTCACAAACAGGAGAAGTAAGAACCTTTTCTTTCCAAATGAAAGCTTTCATGCTGTACAAGATGAACATATTGTGGGGGGGAATCAGATAAGTGTTTGATGTATGACTTTGATCTGTGCTGTTAACTCTGACAGTGCCAGTCTTGTTACATATTGCACATTGTGTGAAACGCCTTACATTAAAAACATGGTGATGTGAAAATGACATTATTTTAGTGTCAAAATTCACAATGTTAAATTTTAGTTTTGTCATGATCTTGTATTTTTGAAAAACTAGCTGTGGAATGGACACAATATGCTTTGGCATATATTCTTAACTCTACCTAATTTTGGGATTTGTTATTCTTGGCAGAGACCTTGGAACAGTTGGTGCCGTTGCTATAGACAGTGAAGGAAATGTAGCTTGTGCAACATCCACTGGGGGACTCACTAATAAACTGGTTGGCCGTGTTGGTGATACAGCATGTATAGGTAGGGTAAAGAAAAGTGTATTGTTCTCAGTAGATTTGTGTGTGTGTTATATATATTAGTATTTATTTAAATGATATATTGACCTGGGTGATCTAACATGTTATGAACATATCAACATTGCAGACAGGTCCTTAATGTAACAAATTCATTTGTTATTCAGCTTTTTTTAAACTTAGAAATAGAAGAATTTTATTTTTCTCCTTCCCCTGGAACCCTAACTCAGTTAGGTCTGAGTTTTCACTTTCAGGTCCCTTTTCACAAATCCAGTATCTAACCTGCTTTTGGACTTCAAGGCAGGCAAAAGTTCAGCCTTTCTTCCTTCAAGGTGCTATCTGTTAATTATTCAGATCACTTCTAATCCAGGAATCTTTCAAAGAAAGAAATCACAATTAATAAAGAATAGGACTAGATGTTTTTCCTTTCCCCTTATTTCATTTTAATCGGATGCAATTTCAGCTTTGTCACTGGAGTTACATTATATCAAAGAGGAAAATTCAGCCAGAGGTCTCAAAAGTGACTTAAGTTGCCAGTCATTTTAATTTAATGCTTTGAATCTTTCAATATGTTCTTGTTCATTAAAAGCCACAGAAATCTCTCTTGAGAGCATGGCAGGTGGGGACCAGACAAAACATAAAAAATGACTCATTTCTATATAAAGAGGCTTGAAATCCCTTCCCCAGCAAGTTTCTCTCATGAGGCAGACTCGCCCCAAGGCTCACCTAGTGTCCACATCCAGGTGAGCATGGACATGCAGTATGTGGCACTGCAGACCTGTCTGTGGCATCACATACCACACATACAGGCATTTGCTGCATTGCTACCTTGGAGAGTTTTTTGAACCCAGGAGATGCCAAGGTGAAAAAAAAACAAACCGAAAAAACTTGGGGCAGAACACGTGGTAGCAGTGTGTGCTGCCCAAAACCAGAGCCTGCATGGCCAGAGCCATACTCTGGTGGCTGGCCAGGCTTTCTGCTCTGGCTGCAGTCCTGGGAGGTCCCCAGGACCCCAGGTAAGGCTGCTGCGGCCAGCAACTATATATAGTTGCTGGCCCGTCTCCCCTACCTCACCCGGCCCACCCTGCTGCATGCTAGAGCACACGTGGCGTGGGTATGCCACTGCTACTTGTTCAGTGCCACAAGGTGTGTCACTGCAACTTGTCCCTGCTCATCTGGATGTGGCTAGTGAGTTCTTCGTGAAATTTTCGTAGAACTGGAATCTGGAAAAATTGTAATTATTTTAGAAAAATATGTTCCAAATTCAAATGGCACTCCTAGCAGCAGCTGATCAGGAGAAATATTTTGATACCTATTGATTGGATTTTCAGTTTGCAACTTCAGTTGGTTCAGTTGCTGAACCAAGACTCCTTCTCAACATATCATAAATAGCCTTTTCCGTAAGAATTTTTCGTCCCCCGAAGGGTGCTGAGGGAGTTGGCTGATGAGATTGTAGAGCCATTAGCCATCATCTTTGAAAACTCATGGTGATCAGGAGTGGCCCCGGATGATTGGAAAAGGGCGAACATATTTAAGAAAGAGAAAAAGGAAGATCCAGAGAACTTCAGAACAGTTGGCCTCACCTCGGTCCCTGGAAAAATCATGGTGCAGATCCTCAAGGAATCAATTTCTAAGCACTTGAAGATGATTAGGAAGAGTCAGCATGGTTTCACCAAGGACAAGTCATACCTGACTAATCTGATTGCCTTCTCTGAGATGAATGGCTCTGTGGATGTGGGCAGACCTTGATTTTTAGCAAGGCTTTTGATACAGTCTCCCACAACATTCTTGCAGGCAACCTAAGGAAGTCCAGGCTGGGTGAATGGACTGTAAGTTGGAGAGAAAACTGGCTGGAGCATTGGGCTTAGAGGGTAGTAATCAATGGCTCAATGTCAGGTTCACAGCTGGTTTCAAGTGGAGTGCCTCAGGGGTCAGTCCTGGGGCCAATTTTGTTCAGTCTTCAATGACCTGGAAGATGGCATAGAGTGCACCCTCAGCAAGTTTACAAATGACACCAAGCTCGGGGGAGTAGTAGATATGCTGAGGGCTAGGGCTAGGATTCAGAGTGACCTAGACAAATTGGAGGATTGGGCCAGAAGGAATCTCATGAGGTTCAGAAAGGACAAGTGCAAAATCCTGCACTTAGGACAGAACAATCCCATGTACCAGTACAGGCTGGGGGCTGAGTAGCTGAGCAGCAGCTCTGCAGAAAAGGACCTGGGGGTTACAGTGGACATTAACCTGAATATGAGCCAGCAGTGTGCCCTTGTTGCCAAGAAGGCTAACAGCATCCTGGGCTGCATTGGTAGGAGCATTGTCAGTAAGTCAAGGGAAATGATTATTCCCCACTATTCAGTTCTGATGAGGCTACATCTGGAGTACTGTGTTCAGTTTTGGCCACCCCACTACAGAAAGGATGTGGACAAATTGGATGTAGACCAGCAGAGGGGAACAAAAATGGTGAGGAGGCTAGGGGACATGACTTATGAGGAAAAACTGAGAGAACTGGGCTTAATCTAGATAAGAAGAGACTGAGAGGAGATTTAATAACAGCCTTCAACTACCTGAAGGGGCGTTTGAAAGAGGATGGAGCTAGACTGTTCAGTGGTGGCAGAACGGTCTCAAGTTGCAGCAAGGAAAGTTTTTAAGTTAGATATTAGAGAAAAAGTTATCACTAGACAGGTAGTAAAGCATGGGAACAGGTTACCCAGAGAGGTTGTGATATCCCCATCTTTGGAGGTTTTTAAGACAAGGCCAAACAAAGCTTTGGCCGGGACAGTCTAGTTGGGGGTGGTCCTGCTTTGAGCAGGGGGTTGGACTAGATGACCTCCTGAGGTCCCTTTCAACCCTAATTTTCTATGGTTCTGTGATTAGTATAACCATGTCTTGTGATGAGAGAGAGTTTTACCATTGTAATTATCTTTGAATTAAAGAAAATTGAAGGAGTCAAAAACTGAGAAAATGACTCAATTCTCCAGAGTGCCTAGACAACAACTACTTTTAATTGCCCTGGATCAACTTTAATTTTTTTTAAAGATGTAGTTCAGTGAGTGGCAGTTTTTATATGAGCATTTTGTTAGGATATAAATTAGCTGTAGAATCTGAACTTTTGTATTGTTCATGAAATGACCTCAAGGATCTTATTCCAATCCTCTGTAATGATGCAGGATTTACTGTTCTCACCCTACCCCAGGGTTTCTCAACTGGTGGGACACATCCCATTGGTGGGACATGAAGGTCCTCTAGATGGGACTTGGGTCATGCCACAGTGGGACTTCCGGTTTCACTTTTGCGTGCGTGTTTCGATTGGCTGCTGAGTGTACTTCCTTCCCCCAACCCCCAGCACACTCTTCAACTGGTCTCTGCAGGGACCCCCACCCCCCACTCATTGACCAGTGGGACCAGGATTTTTTGACCTTGCATAGGTGGGACATAAGGTTCAAAAGGTTGAGAACCACCACACTACCCCATGCACATACCCGACCAACCTTTCCTTGTAAATCTTCATGGAAGGAGAATTCACAACCTTCTTAGGTAGCCTGTTTTAGTGTCCTACTGTGTGTACAATTAGGAAGTTTTCCCAAGATTTGTTTCTCTTTGCCCTTCCCCCTCTTTTCTTTCTCTGTTTTTTTTAAACTTCTTTATGATAACTTTTTAACTATTTGAAAACTAATATTATGTCTGTCCTGCATGTCCTTTCTGCCATAGTTAAATCTATTACTTAATCCTATAGGAAGGAAAAGTTACCCTGCGGCTCCCCGGGGCTCCACTAAATCACTGCACCCTTTTTAATGTGCCAACAAGCTTGAGAGCTGCTCTTCCCTGCGTATTAGCATGCTGTCTGTCTTATTTCCTAGCTAGCTCTTGCATTGTGTCTGTCCATTGGTCTTCACATTCCTACAGTGTTCTTTTCCAGCCAGTTATTTGTTAGTGCAGGCACAGCTAACTCCTTAGCACCTGATCAGCTACCTCCCACCGTTGCCAAAGTTGCCTTGCTGCCCTTTCCTGAATCCACCTGCATCTTCTCTTTTGAACAGGAAACTGTATTCATTTCTCCATCCTAATCTCTAGTTCCTTATTTTTCTTCCTTCCCTATTGCGTGCTACCTTTCCAACCTTTATATCTCAACAATCAGCCTCTTCCAACTGTTGCTAATTTCTCTCATATATTCTGTTGCTGAAACTATATTAAAAAAATCAGAAATAAAAAAAAATCACGTTACCTTAAACTGGTTTTGCCTCCCCAGAAGTCCACAGAATTTCCAGAAGTTGACCTGTAACTTGAAATAATAAATTTCTGGATTTTACCTGTTTTGATTTTTTTTTAATCTTTTTTATTTTTATAAACGAAGATCCTGGTTTTTTTGTTTTAAAAATTGCAAATTCTCTGATTAAAACCCCAAAATCTGCAATTAAAATGAAGTGCCAATATATATATTGATATCAATTGAACACAGAACACAATGTTTTATTGATATATTTACAATTTTAAAGCAATCTGAAAGCATATCAGTGCCTCAATCACTATAATAAAATAAATTCTAAATACTTACATTTTGTTATTTGATTTGGGGATTTTTATCATGGAAAACTAGAGCTCCCCCTTCCCCTTCACTCACCAAGACACAGGTCCAGGCCTCTCACTCCCAAGCCACAGCCCTCCCCCCCACCCCTCCAATCCCATCCATGCCAGAGGGAGCCCCCAACTGCCAGGGCTACAGGGCCAGGGTCTTGGGTCCACAACCCCCTCCCCCAGCTCCTTGCAACAGCACCTGAGCCACCTGCAGGAGGCAGTGGCCACTGCAGTGGAACAGAACCTGGCTCCACGTCCCCCAGGGGTGCCATGGCCAGAGTGTAGCCCACAAGGAGGGCAGATGTGGGCTCAGACTCCCCACCCTGCTGCCCTCCCCCAGTGCCTCTGTGGCCCAGCTGGCAGGATCTGGCACAGCAGGGTAGACTGGCTGGGCAGGGAAGCTCGCAGCCACCACTGCAAGCCTCACGCTGCCATGGCGAAGCAGCAGCAGGGGGCACAACTCTGTGCTGCCACCCCCACTGCTGCTGGATGGGCAGGGGGCTTGCAGTGGCAAGGAGTTTCCCCGCACTGCCCTGCCGTGCTGGTTCCTGCCTGCTGGGCCACAGAGGCCCTAGGGGGAAGGCAGCAGGGTGGGGAGCCCCAAGGCCACACCGGGCAACCTGCCTCCACCCTGTGCACAAATCTGGGGGGCACATGCACCCAGACCTCCCCCGGGAGTGCGCACAGTGCTGGGGAGTCAGCCCTGCCCCCCAGACGAGCCACCCATGGCTCTGTCTTGCTCCCCACCAGGGCCCTGTGGCTGCAGATTCTGGCCTGGTGCCCCAAGTCCCACGAGCCCCAGCCGTGCCTAACTCCCTCCCTATGGGGGGCCTTATTCCTTCCTCCACTCTACCAGCTCCCGCAGGTTTATCTGCGGGAGTTGCTCTCCATGCTGCCTGGTGGCCTTGTGCACATGTTTGCACAGATATACATGTGGCAGCCCCTGCCTGTCCTCCCACTCCCCCAGTCCCTTGCAGGCTGAATTCTGTCAGCGTGCAGAGAAATCTTTGCAAAAGTGGAACATCTACATGTTTCTCCGTTAATTAAAAATCCATATTTTTTTTGGGTGAAAGGGGAAACCCATGATTTTTTTTATGTTTTTCTGTGAGAAATGGAAAACCCAGTTCCCTGGTTATAAAGCATGGAGAAGGGTCACTTAAGTTATGGGTTTTTTTTCTTTCCCTGTGTTCTCTGAGCAGGAAGTGGAGGTTATGCTGACAACCATGTTGGTGCTACTTCCACCACAGGCCATGGAGAAAGCATTATGAAGGTGGTTCTAGCACGATTGATCCTGTATCACATGGAACAAGGTATAATATAACTTCTGAATGAAGAAAGGTGAAGTTGGAACTCTCACCAAACATTCACAACATGTAAATTATACTCTTGGTGTTGCAGTTTTTCCCAGAAGTTTTTGGTTGAGTTATTTCTAAGAACACAAAATATTAGTAAGAGTAATAAAAATATTAGTAAGATAAATTCCAACTGTCTAATTACCAAAAATATCCTTACTCGAGTCTGTCACATTTTAGATGCAGTATAACAAAATGTCATTAACTATGTACATTATTTCATGTTTGACCTTTCTTAAACAAATAAATTTCCCTTCGTAAGCAATAGCTTCATGAGCAAAGAATTTGAAAACAAGCAAGGTGGAGAGAAATACTAGAGTTCTGTAACAAAAAAAGAAGGATATTCAGATTCTGTACAAACAGGTTATAACAATAGGGTTAAAAAATGGCTCATAGCAAAAGACACGCTTTGAAAAACACTTTTTGTATTTAAAAAGAAATGAATATGACTGAAATTTAATTTTGTTTTGGAAAGTATTCTGAACTGTATGTTAGGTAGACTCTGTGCTATGTGGTAAACAGCTGACATGGAGTGTCTCATGTGACTGTAACACAATCTAACTGCGGGTGACCCTTTCGAGCTTTACCTTCATGAGTTGGGATGTCATTGAAACCCTTGATTATATTACATCCTGTAAACCTAGCAAAAGCACTATACTTATTGCATGCAATTATAAAACCATTAATATAGACATCACTACTACTTTTAGATAGCTGCACTTTACAGATGTTACAAACATCTACTTAACTTCTGAGATTCTTAACAGAATCTGAATGATGGTAGAACACTTGTAATTTACATATTTATTAGAGAAACATAAAACAGGAAAGCTAGTAACAGCTGAGAAGATTTCTATACCGATCACGTGTTTTATTCATGTACGCTATTCGCAGTTAACTCTCTTGACTTGGCCAAAAGAAATAAGGCAAAAGCATAAAATATAAGATCCTATGCAGGTTATGTGCCTTCTTAAAGACCTTATGTGCCACAACTTCACCTCTGTCATCTATTCATTCCTTTCATGTGTAATGCCCCAAACTTTAATTTACTGTAAAGAACTATGGGCCAGCTTCTTTTCTCACTGACACAAATTTTGCAATGGAGAAAGAAATCTCATTTAAACCTATTTCTCACCACTGCAACCACTTCTTTAAAATATATTTCTAAATATTTCCTGGGGGAAAACATTCTCCATACCCTGAAGAATAATCCTACTGGCAGGCAAATACCACAATAGACAGTCCTTTGTCCCTTAAAGAAGGGGCCAAAATTAATCCCACAAGTCATTGCAACTTTGAGTTCTAGAGCAGTCCACAGAAGCAGCATATTTAAGAATAGTGAAAATTCCTAAATTATCATTTAAATAATCTTATTTTCATAGTTTCATAGTTTCATAGTAGCTAGAGTCGGAAGGGACCTAGGTAGACCATCTAGTCCGACCCCCTGCCTTGGCAGGAAAGAGCACCGGGGTCAGATGACCCCGGCAAGGTGGTCCATTCCTGCAGGGCTTCAGTCACATGAGCAACGTATGTTCACAAGAGTAGTTCCAGTGATTTTTAGTGAGGCTACGTACACAAGTAAAGGACTACAGTGTTTTGCATTAATACCCATGTGTAGGGTAAAATTCACAAAAGAACCTACCTCGCTGACAGAGAAACATAAGCTTTTAAGTGTTTGATTCATTTTTGAAAATTAGACCTAGTCTCCAGAGAGAATTTGAAAAATGCCCTCCTAATTACCTATATTTGGAAGAGAAATAATGTATGTAATAGCACTCAAGATATGTGTAATAGCACTCAAGATATGTGTAATGCAGCCTGGTCGCCCCTCAACACATTTCATTTGTAAAAATCACTTTAGATTCCTAGTATTTGAAGGATTTCTTGGAGCAGTATGCTTTGTTTCTACAATTAGATTGATGCAAATTCAGTTAATTCTTGTTACGTATAAGCTGTGAACTGTTGTCAAAATCTTAACATCTATTGGAATTTTTTGCCTTATGGCAGCAGCTGTTGCCTTGATGAAAAGTCATAGAGTGAAATCCTGACCCTGTTCTAGTCAGTAGCATTAATTTCAATCGCCAGGATTGCACCCATAGCTAAAATTATAAGAGTCTCAGCCAGCCAGTGTAACAAAGATTGCGAATACATTCCATTCTGTTCCTCTCCACCCCCCCAAGTTTGAGGGAAGGCTTCATGCATATCACTGGTAGGAAATGTGCACCCTACCATATGTAACACCATAGCTGATTTGGTATGAAGACTGAGTACCATTACATTTCTGGACAAAAATTCAGGGCTATAGCTTATACATTAGAGCCTAATAGACAGCTAATACCAGACTTCTATGTATGATGCAAACCAATACTTTCAACTTGTTTATAAAATGTTCCGATTAATAAGAATTAGTAAGTGTGGTAAAGAATATCTATTAGCTCCTGGTGTCTTTGTATAGTCCATTCAGCCTTATTGTCACAAGCATAGCTTAACCACCTACAGATCCTGTACCTGCAATAACATCACTTTCCAAATTACCAAAATTAATACCATACCTAAATTTATACTTTCTGAGCTCTTCAGTGTTCTGTGAGTTTATGACTGGGGCAGTGTATTTATGATCATGAACATCATGAACTTGATGGACAAATTTCATGTCAGGCTTCTAGCAGTAATCTTGCAGCACACTAAGTGTAAACACCCACAAAAAACACAGCGCATCACTGAATTTATAAGGTTGATCACTTATTCTACTTCAAAGATTGAAACCTGTGAATAATTTGAAGCTACATAACTGCTGTGCTAAAGTAATGCAGTTCTTTTGCAACTGTTCACATCCTTCAGATAAATGAAGTATTTCCTTCATCCCTGCTCTATTTGTAAATAGTTGGCATTTAATAAAGGAAGAAAATAGACTGGGGCTGGTTCTTCATAGGGTTTGAAGGAAGTTTTGCATGGATTTCTATGGGAGCCAGAGGCAGGTTTTACGTAACTGTTAATCTTATGTTCTTATTTTCAGGATTGTCACCAGAGGAGGCTTCTGATACTGCTTTAAATTGCATGAAAACAAGGGTGGGAGGATTGGGAGGTGTCATTGTTGTCAGCAGTTCAGGGGACTGGGCAGCAAGGTTCTCCACCAAGCAAATGTCCTGGGCTACAGTGAAAGATGACCAGTTGTATTATGGCATTTACACTGGAGAAAGGCTTACAAAATCCTTTGAAGAAACACTAACATCTGAAGGATTTTGAAGATGTAGAAGTCGACTGCGGAGCAAAGTAAAGATCTGAAGTCTTGGTGCAGAGACAATTGATGTCTTTTTCAGAAAAGATTTACCCCTATTAAATATTTGAAGAACTCACCATGGTTTGTAAGCAAACAGATTTAGACACAGAGCCAATCATGGCTCTGGATATTTAAATGTCTCTGAAAGGCACAGGGTTAGAATACGGGCAAGCGATGCATGAAAGTTTCCCCAGTTTTCCGGTTAGTGCATCAGCCCTCCATTAGAGACAGGAAGTGTCAGAATGAGAGAGGAATTCATCTTCATTCTTAATCTCTGAGACTTCCAGGTCAAGTGATGATGCTGCAGTGAGGTAAACACCTGGCAATTAAAAATTGAACTTTAACAGCTGCTTCTCTTCATTGAGAAGTAGGATTTGTTTAAACGGATTATTGAACCAACTATATAGTTAGGAGAGATGTTAGACAAGCTTTTTAGCACAAAATCCTCTTACTCATTTTAGAAAAGAAACAGATGCAGCCTAAGCTAAATAGTAAGTAAAACAAGAACTGTACCAAGGTCTTTGAACAGCCATCATTTGGTGACAGCTGTCAACTGAGCTACATTTAGACTACAGTATAAAATTTAAGACTACATTATTATCAAAACCTTGGAATAACAAGTCCTTAATCATTTAACCAGGAAAAAACATGAAGTGCCTGCCTCAAGGGAATCTGACACACAGAAGCTTTAATGTATTTGTTAGTCTTATGGGGGGGAAGCCACAAACTAAAATTAGGTGGGGGAGAATTTTATTAGTCAGATCTATGTTATAAAATGGAAAGCCAAGACTTCATTAAAATTGTAAACAAAGCAGCAAACATTCTTTGTTGGTAGATTAGAAGGTGATAGGCACCTCATAAATACATAGATGAGAAGATTCATGATGATTAACTGGAAAGTAATTTTCTGAAGTAATTAAGTCATAAAAGCAAGCTGTGAAACAACAAATAGAATTGCCTCTCTTAACAAGCTTTCTTGATATGGAGCTGATGCAGTCTTCTATGAAATCTACAGCACTTGGTTAAATTTGTGGTAAGCTTTCAATTCCTCAGTGTCATAGGTGTTTACTTCCCCTTGTCCCAATGTAATTTTTTTCCATGAAAATACAGTTTATTTGTGAAGCAAGAAATTTTTAGGAAGACTTTCATAACATCTTTGTGAAAGGAAGCCCTGTTTTCTACTGTTAACTACACCTATTATATTTTATTACTACGTAATTTAATAACCTAACATATGTTTAGCCATGTTATGATCTGTATCTCCTTTGAAAACAGATGATCAGCTTATGGTATGCTAATACTACAGCATGTTCCTTTATGAAATATACCAAATAAACATAACAGATCCTAACTGTGTTTTTAAGATCCATTTCCAATATAAAATGAAGCATGATGAAGTAGATTATTTAGAATGGTAGGTTTGTCAATCTTATCTAGTTGTCTTGCACTTTAACCCACATTTCTCCAGAAGTTAAAAATGATTAATGTGTAGTGGGATGTGGACAATCCATGGGAAAAGAGTATTTTTTTTTTTTTATGAAGTACTAATGTATTGCATTGCCTCGAGGAGGGCATGAAATATATCTGTTGATCTGGTCATCAGCTGCTGCTTGTCAGATTACAAAGGAATTTAGGGTGAGTCTGGTAAGCTGTCCTCCTGCTGTGTGAACATAAGGAAAAATCATTTTTTTAATCAGAAGAGGACTCCCAGTGAGTTCAAGAACCTATATGGAAAAGTGCACACTTCTCAAAACAAATGATGAGTACAGGGCCAGATTGTCCTTGGCCTGTGTGGAAGGAAGCAGTATGAGCTCGGCTTCATGCACACAACATTCTTTGGAGCCTGTGGGAGCTCTGTTTTAGTTTGTGGCCTGCAGATTTTAAAGGAGTTGAGACAAGGGAGAAAGTCGAGTTCTAGACTCTACAGTCCGCCATCACCCCAAGCAGATAACTTCAGGTAAGTGTATAAGAATCCATCTTGCTCTGCTACGTTGTGCTATTGGCTGCATTCCTCCCCTTATGCAGGGCAATGGAAAATAAAAATCCTGCCTTTATAACTAATACTTGGTCAGAGACCTATCCCTTTTTCATCTGGATCATAAAGAAGATATAAATTGCCAGCCTGCGGAATTTAGGTGAACATCTCTCCTGACCTTTGGAGAGACAAACCTCTATCCCAGAACTAAAACCCAGATGCAATATAACATCACTGGTCACCTTAGTAGCAGTTAGTAGAAATCTAGTGTCATTAAAAGGTACATTAAGTACCTAATACATGGTTAATTCATCTCAGTAATTGTATCCTCAGAAAAAGCACTTCAATAAAACTGGTAGTTTATCATAACTAACATCTGTCCCTTGTCTTATTTTCTCTTGATTAGAATAATTGTATGTAGTAAGATGTTCTGTTGTAATAGAGGGTTTTTTTTAAATGCATATGTACTGTTGCATAATCCTGGTGTTTTTATTTGTTTGTACAGGTCAAAGATGGGTGTCTTGCAATTGGGGTGGAAGGTGTGAGGTTTGTGATGGTTCTTAGAGCCTTTGGAGTCTATTTCACAGTCTAAGTGACTTTTGAATGAGTTGTGGACTTGAACAGGCTCACCCTTGGAGTAGAAAACTATCATGACTGAGGAACAGATTTGTCAGACCTGATTCTCATCCTGCAACTTTACATGACAAGGCCTGTGTAGGGAATTCAGTAACCACACAGTCCCAAGTTCTCCTCCAGTCCAGCCTCCTCCTCTAGGTTCTTTACTTGCAAGCATCCATTCTTCTGGCCACTGTACTGGTACTGGATTTTGCCACTAGAGCTAAATTGCTCTGCCAGGCTCATTGTAGCTGATCTCTAACATGAAGCATTAGCATGTGTTCCTCCCAGTAGGTTAGGTTGTGCATTTTTTTTCACTGATTTTTGTCCATGTCTAATTAGGGGTCCCAGAAATAGTTGCTTGTCCTCACTTCAACAGAGGCTAAATTCCCCACTTCCAGTTCAACATGTTCCTCTTCCAATGGGAGATGGGCTGACAGCAGGAATTCAGAAATAGGATTGTCAGTTGTTGAGCAAACCCTGGCTCTAGGGCTGGAGAGCACACCTCTTTTTACAGCTGATGAGTATTTGTGGGGAAGCAAAGCTAGTCCTCATGTAGCTGCCCCATGAATTAGCGACTACTTGTTTTCCGCATCTGGGCATAAAGCTACAACCCTGCTCGTGGCTGACTGCCCTAGTAAGGCTGAAAGGGGCCTCATGAGGTCATCTATTCCAGCCCCATGCTTGACACAGGATCATAGTTTCTAGGGTCGGAAGGGATCTGAGTAGATCATCTAGTCCAACCCCCTGTCATGGCAGGAAAGAGTACTGGGGTCAAATGACCCCAGCAAGGTGTTAATCTAGCCTCCTTAAAGACCCCCAGGGTAGGGGCCAGCACCACTTCTCTTGGAAGTTTGTTCCAGACCCTAGCTGCCCTGACCATGAAGTAG
>NW_017728918.1:56497826-56501093 GCF_001723895.1 Crocodylus porosus | reverse complement strand
CAGGGGAAGTGGTGCAGGCTCCTAGCCTGGGGATTTTTAAAAGGAAGTTAGATGAGCACCTTGCCGAGGTCATCTGACACTGGTGCTCTTTCCTGCCAAGGCAGGGGGTCGGACTAGATGATCTTCCTAGGTCCCTTCCGACTCTAGCTACTATGAAACTATAAACCATCCCAGTCCGGTGTCCATCTAACCTGCTCTTAAGTGAACAAACTCCACCCAGGCTATAGACACATCTAATGATTGAGAACCTTCACAACTATAACAAATGCACTTGTGATTAAGTTAACTTCAGTGAGGTACTCACTGCAGCCTACAAGTGTAGATTTACTGGAAATTGCAGCCCTGAATCACTTGTGGAAATACACCTTTAATACAGGGGTGGGCAATTATTTTGAGTGGAGGGCCACTTAATGAGGTTTGGTAGGTATGAAAATCCACATAGGCAGTCCCACCACTTGACAGTTGCCCTGCCCCCTGGTCACCATCTTGGGATCAGAAATCTTACCCCTAACCCCTGGCCTTTGCCACTGGAAGTCCCTCCCCTTGCATCCCAGATATTCCTTTGTTGGGAGGGGGTTGCCACCTTAGAACTAGAAAAAAACAAATATGCTAAAAGTCAAAAAACTACTATAACATTTTAAGTTGATTACAAAAGTGTTTTTGCCATGATTTGTGTTTGCTTAGTGTATGTAGAGGTGATTGCATAATAACTCAAATTCTTAGTCTTATATATTGTGTGTGTACATGTGTATGCTGGAGTGGAGGGGTTGTGAGGGTGTAGCTACGTATCAACCAAGCTCTGCACTGCTTCCACTCCCACAGGCACTGGCTCCATGCTGCTGCCAGCCCCAGCCCCAGCCCCAGCCCCATGCTCTGCACTCCCACCCAGCTGCAACTCCACGTGTGCCCCCACCACTTTCCTACCTGCTTCCCAGAGCAAGCTGGATGCCGGGAAAGCTGAGCAGGTCCCCAGTGGCAGCAGGAGCCTGCCTGGAAACTGCATGCTGGCCAGGCAGGGCCCTTCAACCCATGAGGGTGGGAGCAAGGTGCAATAGGGTATGTTAGGGTGTGTCCGTATGTGTAAGTGCTTCACTCCCAAACTCATGGGCAGGGCTTGGTGGGATGCAGTTCTTTGTGGGGGAGCACTGTGGGCCAGTTGTAAATGCCTGGCAGTCTGGATCTGGCTCATGGGCCCCTGCTTTACCAGAACCTGTACTGCTGAAAAAAGATCGCCATGAAAAGGAGTATTCTTTGTATGCAATGAAGCAGTAACAGTTTAATCCTAGGTGTAAAGTATCTAATGCAAATAAGTAACCCTTTTATTGTATTTATATGTAACAGATTGCATATATTGATTTTTTTTTCTTTTTGCCTGCCTTTAAAAGAGGTTCCTGCCCAGAGAACATTCAGTGAACCTGAATGATGCTGAGTGAACAGAAAAATAAATGTTCATGGGAGGTAACAAAAAAGCAGGGCAAAAATATGTGAGGTTACAACTGTAACCTCAAATTGGAGAGGTTCTCTAATTTGTTGAGTTTTTACATGGATTTTAAGTTACTCACAAATTAAACCTCTGTAGGAGATAGAGGATTATGGGATTGTATGGAAATTTGTCTTTAAAAGATCCTGTTTTTTTCAATGTATGACTTTGTCCCACATTTTAGTTTAGTGTTTTGGGAGAGAGGTTCCAAATTCCATTGGAATAAATCATCTGTCACTAGGTTGCATCCCCCATTTAGTTAGGGACCTGCACATTCCCTGATCTTCCTCTTGCTGCTGTTATACTTGTAGAAACCCTTCTTGTTACCCTTCACATCCCTTGCTAGCTGCAACTCCAGTTGCATTTTGGCCTTCCTGATTTCATCCCTGCATACCAAAACAATACTCTTACACTCATCCCTAGTTGTTTGTCCAAGTTTCCACTTCTTATAAACTTCCTTTTTGTATTTTAGCTCACTGAAGAGTTCCCCGTTTAGCCAAGCTGGTCTTCTGCCGTACACGCTTGTCTTCCTGTACATTGGAATGGTTCACTCCTGCACCCTTATTGCTGAAGAGCAATAGGAAATGGACAGATGTATACAATGAAAGGTGAATGGATGGTTATGGATGCCCACAAAAACAGCAAGATAAAGGATATGGAAATGTGCAAAGAGGGCAAAGCTACACCAACTCAAGCAGAAGATTTCAGGTTTACAAGTGGCTCACTCAGGATATGGAAAGTTGAACTCTTCACTGCATGTGCAACAGCACAGATGTGAAAGGGTGACAGGATCTCGGTTTCCCCTTTAGGGCACTCAGCCTCACCCATCAGCATACTGGGGACATGCAAATACCTAGCAGCATTCATGAAGTGAGCTTCCTAGACCTCATAACACAAATAGAGGAACAAATGAGTAATTTTTAACATTCCTGGCTTTTGCCCATCAACATTTCTTCCTAGTTTGTTCCCCTTCCCCCCAAGTTTCTGGGTAAGAACTGCTAAGATCATTACTACAATATCAGGCGGTCACCGTATGCTCTAACCCTCAAGCTCTGCACTTTTGACCCTTTGCTGCTAACACTTTACTAAAACTGAAGCCATGTAATACAGGGTAGCTTGTTGCTCATTAAACACTTGGCTGCTGCCAAACACAATGGCCATGCCCTGTTCTGTCTGCTTAGGAACATAGCAGCCTGTCTGCTTAGCAACAGAGATCACCAGGAACATATCACCCCCGTGCACTGCTTTACACTGCTTCCCCACTGAACACAGAGCTCAATTAAAGGTTTCTTTTCTGGTGCTCAAAATCTTTCATGGGATTGCCTTAGCTATCTACCTTCCAACTGTGGCCTAAACAACAGCTACGTGAGACTGGAACCATGGATTGTTCGGCCAGTATGGGGGCTGATGGTACAGGAGAGAGCATTGACGGGTGATGCACATAGACCACGGAAGTAATTTCTGTGAGAGAGAAGAATGAGTGCACAACTACCACTAAAAGCAAAACATGTTGCTAAAATTGCCTTTTCTCTAGGAAGTCTCCATGTCTCCAGTCATAATCGGGTTTAGGAACAATTAAAATAAATTTTAAAAAAAATTGAAAAGTTGCAGGCTAATTTTCCTACAGGCTGAAAAAGATGAAAGTTCTGTGCACATGTTCTTGCCTGGATCTCTCATTAGCCATGTAGCTGACACCCCTCTTCCACGTAGGTAGAAGAAATGGAATTGAATAGGGCTAGATCAGTGTTTTTCTCCCCCCTTCCCCCATACCCCCTTGCTTCACAGAG
>NW_017728918.1:56491032-56497815 GCF_001723895.1 Crocodylus porosus | reverse complement strand
ACCTCTGTAGGAGATAGAGGATTATGGGATTGTATGGAAATTTGTCTTTAAAAGATCCTGTTTTTTTCAATGTATGACTTTGTCCCACATTTTAGTTTAGTGTTTTGGGAGAGACGTTCCAAATTCCATTGGAATAAATCATCTGTCACTAGGTTGCATCCCCCATTTAGTTAGGGACCTGCACATTCCCTGATCTTCCTCTTGCTGCTGTTATACTTGTAGAAACCCTTCTTGTTACCCTTCACATCCCTTGCTAGCTGCAACTCCAGTTGCATTTTGGCCTTCCTGATTTCATCCCTGCATACCAAAACAATACTCTTACACTCATCCCTAGTTGTTTGTCCAAGTTTCCACTTCTTATAAACTTCCTTTTTGTATTTTAGCTCACTGAAGAGTTCCCCGTTTAGCCAAGCTGGTCTTCTGCCGTACACGCTTGTCTTCCTGTACATTGGAATGGTTCACTCCTGCACCCTTATTGCTGAAGAGCAATAGGAAATGGACAGATGTATACAATGAAAGGTGAATGGATGGTTATGGATGCCCACAAAAACAGCAAGATAAAGGATATGGAAATGTGCAAAGAGGGCAAAGCTACACCAACTCAAGCAGAAGATTTCAGGTTTACAAGTGGCTCACTCAGGATATGGAAAGTTGAACTCTTCACTGCATGTGCAACAGCACAGATGTGAAAGGGTGACAGGATCTCGGTTTCCCCTTTAGGGCACTCAGCCTCACCCATCAGCATACTGGGGACATGCAAATACCTAGCAGCATTCATGAAGTGAGCTTCCTAGACCTCATAACACAAATAGAGGAACAAATGAGTAATTTTTAACATTCCTGGCTTTTGCCCATCAACATTTCTTCCTAGTTTGTTCCCCTTCCCCCCAAGTTTCTGGGTAAGAACTGCTAAGATCATTACTACAATATCAGGCGGTCACCGTATGCTCTAACCCTCAAGCTCTGCACTTTTGACCCTTTGCTGCTAACACTTTACTAAAACTGAAGCCATGTAATACAGGGTAGCTTGTTGCTCATTAAACACTTGGCTGCTGCCAAACACAATGGCCATGCCCTGTTCTGTCTGCTTAGGAACATAGCAGCCTGTCTGCTTAGCAACAGAGATCACCAGGAACATATCACCCCCGTGCACTGCTTTACACTGCTTCCCCACTGAACACAGAGCTCAATTAAAGGTTTCTTTTCTGGTGCTCAAAATCTTTCATGGGATTGCCTTAGCTATCTACCTTCCAACTGTGGCCTAAACAACAGCTACGTGAGACTGGAACCATGGATTGTTCGGCCAGTATGGGGGCTGATGGTACAGGAGAGAGCATTGACGGGTGATGCACATAGACCACGGAAGTAATTTCTGTGAGAGAGAAGAATGAGTGCACAACTACCACTAAAAGCAAAACATGTTGCTAAAATTGCCTTTTCTCTAGGAAGTCTCCATGTCTCCAGTCATAATCGGGTTTAGGAACAATTAAAATAAATTTTAAAAAAAATTGAAAAGTTGCAGGCTAATTTTCCTACAGGCTGAAAAAGATGAAAGTTCTGTGCACATGTTCTTGCCTGGATCTCTCATTAGCCATGTGGCTGACACCCCTCTTCCACGTAGGTAGAAGAAATGGAATTGAATAGGGCTAGATCAGTGTTTTTCTCCCCCCTTCCCCCATACCCCCTTGCTTCACAGAGGATACTCAGATAATTAAAAGGATTTCATATGATCTGTGTTCTTTCATATATCAGTTCTCAGATCCCTAGAGCCTGTCCTCCAGTCCTTTTAGGGACAGGGTAGACATTGTTACCATGCTGTTTTTTCTGGAGAAAGGGTACTGGGGACAGTTCCTTCAGGGACTCAGCAAGCTGGGGCTAGTTTTTAGGAGGTCATGAAGAACTATGAACGATGATCTAATTCAGCGGTAGGCAACCCCTGGCATGGGTGCCAAAGCATGGCACGTGAAGGCATTCTGCTTGGCATGCATGCCTTGGAGCAGACAGCAGGGAAGGGACTGGGGCTGAGCTGCCACAAGAATCAGGCCCTTCACAGCTCCCACACCGTATGCCTTTAGTACACCAACAACTTCCAAGTCAAGGTTTCAGGTCTTTTTGACACTGCCCAAAAACATTTCATAGATTTCATAGACATGAGGGCTGGAAGGGACCTTTGGAAGATCAAGTCCAGCCCCCTGACCAAAGGACAGGAAGTCAGCAGGGATCACAAAATCCCAGCAAGGTAAACGTCCAAATGTCTCTTGAAAGTGTTCAAAGTAAGTGCTGGAACTGCCTCTGGCACCAGTCTATTCCAAACCTTGGGGGCTTGGACAGTAAAGAAGTTATTCCTTACGTCCAGTCTGAAATGGTCATGGAGGAGTTTGTGACCATTCAACTGTGTCATCGTTTGGGGCGCTCTGGTGAACAAACATTCCCCCAGATCCTGGTAAGCACCCCTGATAAACTTATAGGTGGCCACCAGATCACCCCTGAGCCTGCGTTTTCCAGGCTGAAGAGTCGCATGACTCTCAGCCTCTCATCATAAGGTCTGTTTTCCTGACCTCTGATCATGCACGTGGCTCTCCTCTGGACTCTCTCAAGCTTCTCCACATGCTTTTTGAATTGTGGAGCCCAAAACTGGATGCAGTACTCCAGCTGCGGCCACACTAAGGCCGAGTACAAGGGGAGAATGATCTCACAGGATTTGCTTGAGAAGCATCTATGGATGCAAGCCAGCATTTTGCTCGCTTTACTAGCTGCAGCATTACGTTGGTGGCTCATGTTCATCTTGTGGTCAATCATGACCCCCAAGTCCCTTTCGCCTGTAGTGCGAGCCAGCGTAGCATTACCGAGCCTATGCTGCTGGTTTTTCTTCCCAAGGTGGAGAAGAAATGACCAGCCCCTAACCTAATAGATCTTCCTGTGTAACACAGGCAGTAAAACCTCCCTCCCTAATTTCTGCAGTAAATTAACAGATACTATTTCAGCTCTACAATCTTGTATGCCTTTTCAATAATAATACTAAGCACTTATCTAGCAATTCAAAGCCATATGCAAAAAGGTATACATGGACTTAAAATTCCCCAGGGAGGTAGATACATTTTTATAATAGTCACCATTTTTACAGAAATACATGCATGGAAGGTAAGTAACTTGATCTGAGTCACTGAATTCATCTTTAGCACAGCCAGGACTAGAATTAAGAATTTTTTACTTCCTTAGCTCCAAGTTCAGTTAACCAAAATATACTGTTTTTACTGAAAATGCTTAGCCAAGGAACTCTTGATATATCAAAAGCAGCTATAGTCTGAAGATTATTGATGAGTTAAGAAGTGTTTTAGCTTCATGGTTTCTATGATTTATGTGCACCTTATACTTACCCAATAATTTTGCAATCTCTCCCGTATTTAAAATGAAACCCAATTACATCCTGAAGCATATTACAGCTGTTTTATTTTTGTCCCTTTCTAAGAAGAAGAAATCTAGTTATGATATTGTCTCCTGTTGAAAATTTGAGAACTCCAAACATTACTTTGCTACAGCATAGTGAATAAAGAGATGCTTTAGTCTTAATGTACAGTAACTTCCATCTTGTTCATTCGGTTGCTTTGTCCAAGTTAGAATTAGGAAAAAGGAACAGGTACCCTGGGCTTGATTTTGAAAGGTGAATATGTAGACTTGCCTGCCGAATTCCACCTTTGGACACTGAAATTGGCTTTTGAATGCCTAAGATAGGCAATTACACACTTAAATAATTGTATTAACTATCCAGAAGGAAGAAAATTCAGGTACATCCTGTTATTTGAAAATAAGATTCCTAATATCTAATATGAGTTAGCATAACTACAACAGTACTACACAGTGCTACAGTACATCAGTACTTCAACTCAATAAATCTTAACAATGTTTTAATTTCATTAGCAGTAGACTATAATTATTTATGTGAATTCTAGCTATCCAGAAAAAGCTAAAGGGGCCTCATTCCACTTAAATGGGGCATATGTTTAATGTGTGGTGTAGCTGTATTTGATTGAAAAATGTTGAGTTATATAACAATATCCCCCCTCCCTTGTTGGTTACTTGCAGTCACACAATGTCATTTGTCCAAGAGCCAAAATGGAGACATGCTGAATATGTGAATACCAAGGAAGTGGTTTCCTTAGCAATAACAGGCATGTGAAAGTCAAAACTTCCTTTCCTCCTCATGTGACCTTTTTCAAAGCAATTCAAGGAGGGACAATAGAATTGAATTCCAAGCACCCACAGTATTCATGAATTGCTAAACAATGATTTGCCAAGAAGCCAAATTTCAGCTTTTTACTAAGGTGAAATTGCATTTTATTTACACATTTCTAGCTAGTTTGTTTGCATATGCATTTTTTCTGAAATTAAAATTGTCTAAAGTATACAAATACACGTGCAGAAAACTGCCAGGCAATGTTCTTATTGTTTAACGTCAAAAACAAAACTTCTTTTGTTTATAAAATTCAAAATCTTTCCTGTTGAAAAGATACAATCATATAAAACTTTACTAACTTGTTTTTAATGGATGAACTCCCATGGGTTTAATACCAATTATTATAAGTAACATTTTATCCAGAACTAATTAGTTAGAGTGATATTCACTGCTCACTGTGCAGGGAATTAACCTCACTCACCCCAGCTGCAGCCTGCAGCACAGCTCTTCTGCAGTTCCAACTGCAACCTGAAAGCTTTGTGACAGACCCTCTGCAGCCCTAATGACAGCAAAGATCATAGCTCACAGGATAATAATAGCTATAAGAGCCTACAAAAGCTTCCTGTCCAAAAATCCCAAGGCACTTTACAAAAAGTATTGACTGAACTTTCTGCAGAGGTAAGGAAATATTATTCTCTCCATATTATACATATGTAACTAAGGTGCAGAAAGAATGTTACATGTCCAAAGGTTATGGAGGAAGTTCCTGTTAGAGCTAGAAATAGATCCCTCAGCTCCTGGCCAATGATAACACAAGAGGAAGAGACATATGATTGGCTGAAATAAATATAAGCAGAGTTTTTTTAGTTTGGCTGCTGTAGTTCAGTGTGCCCTGCCAGAAATCTTCCTATGACCTATGCTGTAATTAGCTGTTACAGAAAAGATTGCCCTCTGTGGCACCCTGGCCTCCATCATATTGCACCTGTTCATCAGTGAGTGATGGTGGGTATTGCATCTGTTCTACTGACTGGTGGTACATTTTCTCTTGTGACTGTAAAGATTCATGTCTGACTTGCAGGTCCTGCCACAGTACCCACAGGTGTTCATGACACTAGGGGCTACTGTACTGATAGGCTGTTTCCTTTGGTCACTTTTCTGGTGTAATTTGAGTGACTATTTCTCATTGTGATGTTGGAGTCATAACTGAGAAGACAGCACCACTTTGTCCTGTCTTTCGCTAAGCCCTCCCAAAGGTCTGGGTTGGTTCCAAAAGCCTTCATATCCTTCTTTCAAACATTTTTGAACCACAATTTTGGTTGCTCTACTCTTCTCTCCCCACCTGCAATTTGCCCATCCAGGTCTCCATCATACCTTTAAGCTGAAGTGCTTTTTCTGTTTCTAGGATCTAGGCACCTCACCAAATAGGTGTGGAGTTTCTCAAGGACAGTCTATAGAAGGAGGATGGTTGAGTTTGGAGCCAGTCTCAGGGAGCAGCATGTGAGAGTTGACAGGGGAAACCTCATGTGAAGACTTCTGTGAAGATTTGGGGGAGAAAGGTAGCTAACTCATATTCAGTTATATTATGTCCATCTCAAGAAAGGAGTACCTGTGATGCTTCCCTCCTTTTTATGTATTTTATATTAAATCAGAAATACATGAATTTAACATACAATGGATGTGTCTACACAAAATGCGTTACTTAACAGCAGACTAATTTACTGCATAGTAAAGCATCATTGCCTACACAAGTAGCAATGAGGGTACAGTAGACTAGTTTACTGTGCAGCCGGATAGTTCTGTCAGATACAAGTGGTATCTACCAGCCTAGTAAATTATTGTGCTTAAATGCACATGTAGACAATAACATTGGGATTAATTTACTCCAAGTATGTTCAGTTGCATTAATTGCACATATAGACACACCCAGTCAGGATAGCAGTGGAGAGGAAATTAAAGGCAACTGTGGACTAGTGGCAGACAGGTGGCTCTCCTGAGGGTGTTAAAACCAGAATCAAGAGAACACAGAAAGACTTTGCCATCAGCAGGCTCAATAGAGGAGGGTCACACAGAAGATCAACAGGATGCCATTAAACAGAAATAAGGTAGGTAAGTGAGAGTTTGGTTCAGTGAATTGTATTCTTTAAGGATTAAAAAACCTAGCAGGCTGCAGTGGGCTGGCAGAAAGATCAGGTCCCCAGGGAGGTGACAAGGGGTACAAAATAAAGCTTCTAGCCCTAGGGGTCAGGCACACACACAGAAAAGAAATGTTCATCATCATCATCATTATTCACCTGTCCTTAATTCAAGGATTGGTGGTACAGTAAAACGGATCTCTCCACAGTTGTTTATGCTTGACATATCCTGTTTTATGATTGATCACCAATCCCATCAACTCCTCTCTCCATACTCTATGTTCCTTATCTCTTTCTTAGTCCTCCTCTCCTTTTCCTTCCTGACAGAGTTGAATCATCTTATTCCTTAGGCCACTGTCTTAAGAAGTTTCATAGTTTCATAGTTTCTAGGGCCGGAAGAGACCTGAGCAGATCATCTAGTCCGACCCCCTGCCATGGCAGGAAAGAGTACTGGGGTCAAATGACCCCAGCTAGATG
>NW_017728918.1:56472491-56491021 GCF_001723895.1 Crocodylus porosus | reverse complement strand
ATCACACAAATTATGGGGGAGGGCGGTCACACTGCAGGATAGGCTGGGGATACAGACTGACTTGAACATGCTCTCAAGGTGGGCTGACCAAAACCTGATGACCTTAAATGCAGAGAAGCGTAAGGTGCTGCACCTCAGTAGGAAGAGCCCCCAGCATACTGACAGGCCCGCCAGTGCTACATTCGCTAGCACCATGACCAAAAGAGACTTGGGGAGGGGGGTGGGTCTTGATTGACCACAAGATGAATATGAGTTACCAATGTGACGCTGTGGCTGGCAAAGCTAACTGAACTCTGGTATGCATCCACCGATGCATCTCAGGCAAAACTAGGGAAGTCATCCTCCTGCTTTACTCCTGCCTGCAGCTGGAGTACTATGTCCAATATTGGGCCCCCCATTACAGGAAGGATGTGGAAAAGCTTGAGAAAGTCCAGAGGAGAGCCACTCGTATGATCCAAGGCCTGGAGGGAAAGGGACTGAGGCTGAGGGACTTGGGACTCTTCAGTCTGGAAAAGAGAAGGCTCAGGGGGGACTGGGTGGCAGCCTACAATTACATAAGAGGCTTGCATCTGGAGAACAGCTATTCCCCAGAGCTCCCCAAGTAGCCATAATCTATACAGTTGTCTTCAGAAAAATCTTATTTTGGTTTTCAAGCTGACCCTTTTATCCTTCCAGTTCATATGAACTCTCTCAGCTAATGAGCCTAGATACAAAAACTCTTCAACCCACTCAGTTTTTTCCCTTCCATCAGAATCTTCAGGTCTTGTTCTTCTGTTTATGGCCATTGGTCTTGTCTTCAAGATATTAATTGAGAGTCCATACTCTTTCCCTCCTGCATGCTATCTGTTAAACAAATCTCATAGTTCTACAGATGGGGTAATCAAAATTACACCTGTACATCTCAAATTAGTTATGAATCTGTTGCCCATCTTAATGTCCCTAGTATGCTCCTCATTTCTGACTTTGCTAGAATATTGAATTGATAAGGCAAGGGTACACAGCCTTGCACCTTTCCTGACTGCAAACCACTGTAGCATTACTCCTGCCACTTTACACTTGACTTCTGAATTCAGTAGGGCTTACATAACAATTCCACTAAGTTTGGCTAGAATCCCATCTTGAGCATTGTCAGATTTTAGTCATCTTGTCCCACTAAATCAAATTCCTTAGTGAAGTCAACAAAGCAAACATATAATGGTTACCTGTACTCTCAGGCTTTGCTCATCATGATCCTGAGGTTTCTCACCGGAGAAAGCTTGCCAGTTGGCAGCTTCTTTCAGTCTCTCTCTCACTTTGTACATCTTTGGAAAAGAATTATTCCTTTTTTTTTTATGTGTTGCTCAGTATTCATGTTAGAGGAGGTATAGGCTGCCTGCAGGCATTCATTTCTACAGGAAGAAATTTCTTCGGATAGGAAAATAGCCCAGGAGCTGGATTGTACAGTGCTTCTCCAGCACCAGGGCTGAAGGGCTCTACAGACAAAACTTTCCTGCTGGGGGGCACTAAAGGGCAGTTCCCCGAGCCACTCCTGCCCTTAGGGCAGTACATTAATTGACAGCCTGCCCTCTCCCCTGCCTGAGAAGAGGGCAGGCTGTCAAGTGGCAGTTGGCAGCTGCTGAAATCAGATTATTGGCAGAAAGGGGGTAGTCTTTGTGGTGGGAACCATCCTAGTTCTCCCCCACTGGAGAATAGCCCTGCTCCTTACATAGTTCCAGGCTGACCTAGAGGATTTGAGGTCAGAGGAGGGCTGCAGCAAGGTATTGAGAGACTTGCAGCGGGGGCATGGCAGCTTGCCATGGTCCCAGCTGACCCAGAGCAGCACAGGGCAAGGCAGGGCATTTTGCTGCAGTGGCGAGACTCCCAAGCCTTGCTGTCATGGGGTTGCTTCACCCCACCCTGCTCCCAGTTGGCTGGGTGGTGCAGGCAGGAAGGGGAAGCTGGAGGGACTAGGAGCCAAGCCAGGGAAAGCCTCCACACATCTGGCTCCCAGGATGCCCAGCTTTCCCTTTGTTCCCCTGCCACTCAGGTGACCATTGGGGACAGTGATTTAAAAGCTGGAGGGGCAGGTTGCCAGGCATACAGAGCCTTTCCCTAGCCTGGTTCCTGGCCCTTCTCCACCAGCCTTTGCTGTCTTACTTCCCAGGTGGTGGTGAATTAAAAGCCAGTGGCTGGAAGTGGGATCTTCAAACCCCATTCCCAGCTGCTAGCTTTTAAATCTGCACCCCACCACACAGCAGGCAGCAAGGGGGAGTCAGCAAACATCTCCTGCCTCTTCCTGAAACCCTGTTCACAAGCATTTTTGGGGAAGAGGCACAGAATGCTGGCTGCTGCTTTTTTCCTCTCCCAATGTATAAGAGGGGGAAGCAGCTGCTGCCCCCCCCCCACACTTCTCAAAACTGGGGTGACCCTGCTCTCAGGAAGTCAGGGACCCTTTCCCTGGCTCCACTCTTCCCAGTCCCCAGGTGGCGTTAAGAGAGGGGAACACTGTATAGATAGTAAGTCTCTTGGGAGAAACTCTTTCCTAGGAATATTTTAACCCTGGTTGTTGCTGAATTTTTTTTTCTCCTGGGGTGGCCATTTTTGATCCGAGAGAGAGGCCTGAATGTCTGTAGACTTTTGGTTTCTATTGGGAGAAATTGATTCTCCTGGTAAAAAATGAATGCCTGTACCTGGCCAACGGAGCAAATTATGGCAGCAGTTCTTTCTAAGAGTATATTTCTACTGGAGAATAAAAAATGGGTAAGTGACCTCTGATTTATTCTTGCATGGGAATAATCTACATTCAGGATGTAGATGCTTCTTACTTCTGCCCAGGGCCATCCCTATGGGGGGCAAATCAGGGTGACATCCCTGGACCCCGTGCTTTGAGGGGCCCCATGGAGCCGGGTGGAGAGGCGTGGTGCTTCCAAGCTGCCCCCAGCTTCATGTCCAGTCACTCAAAACCACTCTTGCCACCAAATCGCATCTAGGGGCGGGGCCCCATGCAGGCTGATTTGCCCCAGGCCCTGCACCCTGATTGGTCATCTCTGCTTCTGCCCAAATAAAAAATAATATGGTCTTACATGTTCAAATTTTACTGTTATTCCCATAAGCCACAGTGTATCCAGCCATAAAGAAAATGCATCCAAAATATTTTGAAAAAGAACAAACAGCATTCTTTAGCAGAAGCTAAAGCCAAAATATTCCATACAAACTTTTGTCATTTTCGTAATCTTGTTGACTTGGGATACATTTCAACCGTGCTTGTTTTTTCAAAGCGTTTGCTGATACGATTCAATTAATAAATCACCTTTCAACTTCTATTACTTTTAGAAAATATTCATCAATAAAGTTATTTGGAGAGATGATTTTGACATACTATCATTCTACTGAAAGATCCATCGATGAATTTAATATTTATCTCAAATACTGAGGAGAGCAGTGACCCAATATAAGCTTTGTTGCCTGGCAATCAGAATTTGTCATTTTAAGTTATTTTCACAGCAGTCCATTCATATCCTTGGTGAATAAATGCAGGTATTATATTATTGACCTGATTGGAGGTCTTGGACAGATCTGAATGAAAAAAATCAATGTACTACTGATGATTCTGGGCTTAGCTTCTAGAGTGATATATTTCATCCATTAGCAATAAAAAAACTGGCATTTGGGAGTAGAGGCAGCAGTATTTGCTCCATTTACAACAGAGATTGTAAGTTGAAAGGACTTTAGTGCCATCAGCTTAGTGAATTATTTGAGTTTGTCTTTTCAAATTACTAGGAAAATACCGACAATCAAGCAAATTATTCTGGAGTTAGAAGAGCTGACTAGGAAGCTGCAATTAAAGTTCCTGATGAACCAAATTTCCAGAGACTGCAATAATAGTAGGCTAAGGGCTTGAGTGGAATTTCATTTAAAATTATAGAATACTTTCAGTTCTAAACTTCTGTTCCTCAGCATGCATCTCAGCACATACACAACCCTGTTTTCTCTTTCCTGTAATGTCTCACAATGCCCAATTTTTCGAATCATTAACTTGAAAATATGCAATATCCTGCAATCTAAAAAGCATGTTTTCAAATGTGGACAGCCAGAAACACTAGAAACTCAGTACTTCTACCATCAAACTACATACCGGACCTGAAAAACTGGTTCTATACTAGTTCCACAAGTGCAGCTGAGGTATATGCATCTCAAATATCCTGCTTCATTTATTCAGACTGTACCTTATACTATTTGGTCGCTTGGGTGCTGTTTCTAGATTGTTCTTATTTTACTTAGATCTCAATCTCTCAGGCAACATTATCAAATTCTTATCAAATAATCAAAATACCTGGCTATTCTATAATGCTCTTCGCCATTAGCTATTAAAGCATTTTATGATGGAGTATCACTTTAGTTTTACAGAATTTAGTTTTACAGATAGGAAAAGTTGTAACTAACTTGCCTAAAGTCACCCATAGGCTAATGACAGAGCTGGCCATAAAACCCTAGGGCACTTGTACATGTGACAGGGGTTTAGTCCTCAGGGTTTTATTCTATACCCCCTAATTTAAAATGGTGGTGGGTTTTTAATTGAAACTCACTGTTTCCATTTTTCTGTCATGTTATGGTGAGGGGCCTGATCTTCTTTTTTTTGGTCAGAGCCTGAGCCTGCTTGCAGATGGGAGTGTGAGCTGCCAGCAGGCCAAACAGCCTCTGAGCTGCAATGGCAGTGGCACCCCCCAGGGCTGCCTGGATGGGTTGCTAGTGGGCCAGGTGCTGTCCCAGCTCAGAGGTAGCACCAGGCCTGATCCAACTGTTCCCCAAGCCCACCTAGGGAGCAGCACCTGGTGAGCTTCCAGTGGCTGGACGTGGGGAACGTTTGGATAGGTCTAGGTGCTGCCTCCAAGTTAGGGCAGTGCCAAGCCTGCTATCAGCCCACTTGGGCAGCCCCAGCGAGTGCTGCCGCTGTAGATGGAAGGACCTGGGGCCCACAGCTCAGGGGCCATTTGAATGCCTGGCAGCTTGCCCCCCTGCTGTGGGAGAGGCTAGCAGGCACCACTGGAAAAAAATAAAATAAAAAAAGATTGGGCTCCTTACCACTTCTGCCTGGAGCAGGTGCCTGCTGAAAGCAGAAGCAGTGAGAGGCCCAATCCTTTCTTTCTGCAGAGCCTACCTGCCTCTCCCACGGCCAGGGATGAGCTGACAGCTGGAATGCATTGTTGCAACTAAACTACATTCAGATGTAATTTAGTTTGCAATGATTCAAACTCATCCAAATCCCCCAAAACTGGTGCACATGTAATATGTGATGCCATTAAGCCACACAAATGACTTTTTGTCACGTGTACATTGTGACAACTGTCATGTGCACAAGCACCCCTAGTTCCTTGAGTCTCTAGTGCTGCATTCAATAGGCCAAATTGAACATGCCTGTGAGACTGGGATCTAAGTAAATTATTCTAAGAAGTGTAAATCAGTATTGAGTAAGGGAGGCTAGCTACGGGCCTTAGAGAGTGCCTAAATCCAATTAGTTTCTCAATGGGTCCCTCATGAACCCCACTAGTCTCAATCTAGCCCTTATGCTAAAATAGGCCCTCTTGGCCTGGCAGTGCCCCTGCAGGGCACCTATAGCTTTATGGGCAAAAGTGTGTGGCTCCATTCCTCCCTTACACCACACCCCTATCAGTAAAAAAATTTTGAGCACGCACCCCCAATATATGTATATTTATATAAATATAAATTCTAATATTTTCTTCCCAAACCCCAATGGATCGTCTTGAACACCCCTGGGGTGCGCGTACCCCACTTTGGAGACCACTGCTCTAGGAGACTGCAGGTCCTCTAATCCCTCGCTCTGACTCTCCCTGGTCAGTGGATACTCTGATACATTTCGTGGTTCTGTTCCTTCTCTGGACTGGAGAATTCTCTGTACCCCACCCCAAACCCTCTGCTGGGCTGGTGGGCTCTGTTCCCTCATTCAACCCCTCCTCTAGACTGGGGAACCCTCTGTGCCTACCCAACCCCCTTATCACTGGGCTGGTGGACTCTATTCCCTTGCCCCTTATACTCCACACAGCCCCTTTTCTGCTTGGAGACCCTCTATGTCCCCTTTCAACCCCTTCTTTGGGCTGGTGGACCTTGTTTCCTTGCTCAGCACCTTCTCTGAACTGGGGAATCCTTTGTATTTCTATTCAGCCCCTTCTCTCTGGGATGGGGAATTTTCTGTCAGCCTTAAGCCTGTCTCCAGCAAAGTTCAAGGCTTGTCACTCAGACAATAAAACCAATATAAAACAAAGGCCCCTTGCCTGCATAAACCCTTTTCTCTGTGCCCTGTGTAATATTCTCTGGCTCACAGAAGCAGAGCAGGGTTATTCTGCTCCCTCTATCTGCTTGGGCCCTTTAGGAGTCCTTCTGCCCCTGCTGCAGAGAACTCCTCAGGACTACGCTCCTGGCTGGCTCAGACACTGGGCTTATCTGGCCCCAGCCTGGCCTTCTGGTCAAGTGAGCTTCCAATCAGCCCCAACACCACCTGGAAGCTGCCTATGAGGCAGCTTCTCCCCTTCAAGTGGCAGGCACACAACAGTGCCCTTCTACATACTCCAAGGAACTAGCGAAGAAGTGGGGCTATACCAGTGGTTCAACCATCTGTGACTGCAGCACAGAGCCTCAGACAATACAACACCTGCTGCAATGGCCACTGCTTGAGGGCACATGTACAATGAAAGTCCTCACAAAGTACAATGAATGAGAACAAGCATGTGTAACAAAATGGTCAAATATGGTGTAGAGTCATGCGAAGAAGAAGTTACACTACTGTCAGCAGGTACACCTTGGCAGAGCACTGCATATCCCCAGGGGTACATGTACTCCAGTTTCAAAACTACTGGCTTATGCCTTAGAATACACAGCTAGTAAGAAGTCTTCCCAATTATGGGCTTCTATTAACATTTTCCTTTTGTCAAGAAGTGTCTAAATCCTTAAATTATCCCACTGTTTTAAATGGAACCACTTAGAGAATAAGTTGCTACTCATCAGCTGGCCTACCTGTGATCTTTTTAAAACCACTAAAACACCACTAACTTCTTGGAATGACTATTCTACTTTCAGTCAGATCAAAATAAGTCTAAGGTAAGGATGGCAGAATTGGACCCTCAGTTTTTACCCAATGATCAAAATGTCACATTGCCCTTATACTAGGTTTGAATATTAAGAACTTTCACCATGCTTGGCTTCACTTTGACTTCATGGGTAAGGTTTCAGCTAATGATGCTATCAGGTAGTAGTGGTGCACAATTGAAAACAACTACTGGAAAAAAAAGCTCATCATGTTCCAAAGGAGCCAATTTAGGGCATAAAATGTTCAAATATATAAAAATAATTGGGTAACAAATGTAGGCAATTTGTTACCCAATACATTTTTGTATAATTTTATAAAACAAACTAGCCAATTGCCTGTCAAGAATGATGAGTGGGGAGGAGACTAGGATGGAGTGCTGCCACCTAACGCCCCATGCTGCCACTGTTGTGCCTCTTGCAGGGAGCCCACCCACTGTTCGCTTCTTAGTGCCACTTGCAGGGAGCGGGGTGGGGGAGCCAAGGCCAATGCTGCTGGCCCTGACTTGCCAACCCCTGTCTGGTCCTTGGTGCAGCTTTGGAATTATGGTGGTGCTCCACCACACTTGGAGCGCTCTGATTGGCTGTTTCCATCAGCCAATCAAGTGCAAATAAACTGTTACAGACAGACAGACAGACACAGACTTAGGCTTTTATAATATTAGACTTTCCAAATACATGCATGTGTGTACATGTCTGTATAGATAAATGCTTCTATGTACACATGCAAACATGCACAGATATTTGCTTGATATTTGTGTTTCTCTTGATTTTGAATGGAGCCTCAAGCAGTTGAGTTTCATGTTCAGAAGATATCAAGCTCCAATAGATTTGTGTCATCTGAAGGTCAACTATGCTGCAATTTCTCATAGATTCATAGACGTTAGGGTTGGAAGAGACCTTAGTAGGTCATCAAGTCCAACCCCCTGCTCTGGGCAGAAAAGAGCGCTGGAGTCAGACAACCCCAGCTAGGTGCTTGTCCAGTCTCCTCTTGAAGACTCCCAAGGTAGGGGAGACCACCACCACCCTTGGAAGCCCATTCCAGATTCTGACAGCCCTTACTGTGAAGTTCTTTCTGATGTCCAACCTAAATCTGCTGTCTGTCAATTTGTGGCCATTGTTCCTAGTTACTTCTGGAGGTGCCCTAGTAAACAGAGCATTTCCTATTCCCTGCTGCCCTCCCCTGATGAATTTATAGGCAGCCACAAGATCACCTCTCAGCCTTCTCTTGCAAAGGCTGAAGAGATCTAGGTCCCTCAGTCTCTCCTCATAGGGCCTTGCCTGCAGGCCTCTGACCATATGAGTGGCCCTTCTCTGGATCTTTTTAAGATTCTCTGCATCCCAAAATTGGATGCAGTACTCCAACTGCAGCCTGACCAGTGCCGCATAGAAGGGAAGCATCACCTCCTTGGATCTGTTTGTCATGCATCTGCTAATGCATAATAAATTGCAGTTAGCCTTATTGATCACTTCGTCACATCGAAGATTCCTGGTCATCTTGGGGTCAGCTCTGACACCAAGATCCCTTTCTGCTGCTGCGCTGCTGAGAAGGTCATCCCCCAGCCTGTAAGCGTATTCGTGATTCTTTTTGCCCAGGTGCAGCACTTTGCACTTGTCTTTGTTGAACTGCATCCTATTTCATTCTTCCCATATTTCCAACCTGTCCAGATCCACCTGAATCTATCCCCTACCCTCTGGTGTGTTAACTTTGCCCCATAATTTGGTATCATCTGTGAACTTGGACAGGGTGCTCTCTACACCCTTGTCCAAATCACTGATGAAGACACTGAATAGCACCGGTCCAAAGACTGAGCCTTGCAAGACTTCACTGCCCACATCTTTCCAGGTCGATAACCCATCCACCACCACTCTTTAAGTGTGACCCCTAAGCCAATTTCCCACACACCTGACCATGTAATTATCTACATCACAGCCTGTCAGTTTATTTATGAGAACAGAATGTGATACCATAGCGAAGGCCTTCTTAAAGTCTAGGAAGATGACATCTACCTTGACTGCTGTGTCTAAGCATTTTGTGACCTGGTCATAAAAAAAAATAAGGTTAATCAGGCAGGATCGACCCGCAATGACCCCATGCAGATTTCCTTTCAGCATTATTTCCCCTGCTGGGCTCCCACAGATGTGATCCCTAATGATTTTTTCCAGCATTTTCCCAAGGATAGAGGTGAGACTAACTGGCCTATAGTTTCCTGGTTCCTCCCTCCTCCCCTGCTGGAAAATAGGGACCACACTGGCTCTTTCCCAGTCCCCTGACCGGAGCACCATGAGTGCTTGAACAGCCATACCAGCGGCTCTGCTATGATTGTCCAATTCCTTCAGCACCCTTGGATGAAGTTCATCCAAGTCCATTTGAACACATCCAGCCCCTCCAAGTGCCCCTTCACTAAGTCTGCGCTAACATTTGGTGGGCTGGTGTCCCTCCTGTATCTATGATCCAACTGGGAGATTTATCTTGGTCTGTGTCTAGGAATACAGATGCAAAGAACTCATTGAAGAGCTCAGTTTTGTCCCCCCTCTCTGTCACCAATTGCCTTAGTTTGTCCAGTAGAGGTCCTATGCTACCCTGCACCTTCCTTTTGCTCTCTATATACCTGAAGAAGGACTTTCTGTTGTCCTTATTTTTTGTTGCCAACCTAAATTCTAATCCTGCTTTGGCCTTCCTAACTGATACCCTGCAAGTGCAAGCCAGAGAGGTATACTCCTCCTTGATAGCTACCCCCTGTTTCCACAGCCTCTATACCTCTTTCTTTGCACTTAGGTTTTCCTGGACTTCCTTGTTCAGCCAAGAAGGCTTCTTGGCCCCTTTGCCCCCTTTTATGCGCAATGGGATTGTCTCCTTCTGCGCCCATAAGATTGGTTCCTTGAGGAACGACCACCCTTCCTGGACCTCCATTTTGCCAATGCTCTTGAGCTTTAACGCCTCACTAACTAATCTCCTGAGCACATTGAAGTTAGCCTTTCTGAAGTCTAGCATTTCAGCCCTGCTGGTTAGTTTACTCACCCTTTGCCAGATAGTGAATTCAATCAACTGATTGTCACTATCCCCTAGGTTACCTTGTACCTGCAGATTCCCCATCAGGTCATCCCTTATAGCTAACACCAAGTCCAGCAAGGTGTTTCCCCTGGTGGGATCGTATACAGTTCTCATGACAGTATTTCTCACTAATCATAAGCAATGTTATAGAATGATATGATTAGCATACAACATAAATGTGTTTCTGTTTTCTTTGGAAAAACATAGCTCATAATAAAAAAAAAGGCACTCTAACACTGATAAGATCTTGTATGTAAGAGGGTCATAGAGATGACAGGGTCTAGAGATGACTGGTTCAATGGGCATTCAAATGTAAATTCCCATTGACTTCAATGGATGCCTGTAGACGTGCAGGACACCTGCTCCGACACACTGTAATTACATTACGTCAGAGCAGACTCGATGAATTGAGTCTGCTGCAGCATGCTAATTAGCATGCTCCAGCAACCTCAGCATCTTATGTATTCAGCATCTCCACACTTCAAAATGGTGGTGGGGGTGCTTTAACTAAAGCTTGTCAAAGCTCTTCCTACCCCCAGAGCACATATAAAGATGCCCAAGGAGATCAAAAGTTCACCCCCTGAGACTGTGTAGTCTGGAGAATGGTAGGCAAGAGGGGAGAACATTCCGGTTGTGTATGAATAGGGGTCTATTTAAATTGAAGAGGCCAATTTCCTGGGCAGGTTGCAGGTCCAGTTGGCATTTTTGCAGGCTTATTGCAGCTGGGCCCTCCTCATGCTTCTGATTGGCGAAGGGATCCCAGGGCCCCCCTCCCACACTGATAGGTAAGAGGGATGTCCATCATATGGTCCTGCCCCTTGCTGCCCCTCTCAGCCAATCAGAGATGAGGGGTAGGGCAATAGCCATCTTTCCTGTTCCTGCTTAGTGCTAGCAGTCCCTTCCCACTTTCCTGGCCAGGCTGCAGGAGCCATGAGGACTGATGGCTCCTACTGGGAAGCCAGCATTTTATTTTTAGTAATTTTTTTTCCCCGCAAATTTTGCAGACATTGCCCGATTTTCTGATTTCTGCGAAATCGCAATTTGAGTAGGTCCCTACAAATGAACCTTAAAAGTCATTAAAACTCATTAAAGGCTCCATCTGACTTAAATAACACCATGGAAATTGAGAGGAAAAATAGTTTCCATTTACAACTGACCTTTTTCTTCCCCTGGGTTGGGTAAATTGACAACTGGAAACCTTTGTTGCAAGAACTAAGGGTGTGGACAAAAGTAACAACTGAAAGCTTTCCAAGTGAAAAGCATTTGAAAATAGTGTTTCAGTCACAGTGTTTCAGACACAAGTGCCCTTTGCTGTTCCTGGCATGTTTCATATTGCTGCCGCCACATTTGCTGATATCAGGGATCACTACACCAAGCTGCAGCACTTGGGGCTCTACTCTGTAGTGCCTGAGGGCATGGACTGGGACTTGGTGGCTAGAAAGGAGGCACTCGCCCTGGCACAGGCTGGCCACCTGCCCCCCTGACCTGGTCCAGATGTAATAAAAAGTGAGATGGTTCAAAACAGTACATCATTTCAAGAGGGTCCTATATTGGAATGTTTCAGCCACTTTTAGAATGTCTGAAAGGGCCATGACGCAGAGGCGTAAGTGGGTGTTCGAGTGCCCAGGGTGGCAGCTGCACCCTGGACACTGCCAATGGCTATACTGCTGGCAGCACCACTCTGAGAGTTGGAGACTGGGGTGGTGCCCCAGTCACCCCGCACCTTCTGTTACTCTATTGCTTGTACACTGAATAGCTGACAGCCTCTTAATTCTCAAGCCATACAGATCCAGAAATAAAACATGTTCATACAATATATACTGGCAAAATTCTTGGCAATATTTTTCCCTCTTCTGGAGCACTGAGAAGACTGGGAAGGCACCCCAAATCAATTTCTTCTGCAGTATTGAGATGACCAGGCATTGGTGGATCACAGTCTTACCTACCTCCTATATTGCTGAGAAACCACAGAGGAAAGTAAAGATGCTGATCCTCCTCAGTTGAGAGAAGAACGTTTGAGTGTCTACCTCTTAGGATTTCCTATAGCAACAGGTGCAGTAACTGCTATAGATATTAGGTATTAATACCAATGCGATGATCCGATTTCCTTGTGACAGCTCATTAAAATATACTCTAGGGAGAAACAGCATCTGGACTAGTGATTTTCCTTCATATTTCAGTTAAGGAGAGAAATAGTCATGAAAATCCATTTAAAAAAACCTGAAAATTGTTGACGTGGGGTTATATGTGTAACCCACATAAAATGTGCAAGGCATTTTGCATTGCAAAATGTGTTGTTGTACATGGTTTTATTTAAATATCATTGTATATATATTTTTTCTGCTATGCTGCAGGTACACTGCCCCCAGGCTCCTGGTGTTAATGCTGCAATGGATGCGTGGAGTCAGTAGAGCAGGCTCCCAGCCCACCCGCCAAGCCTCCGGCCTGCGCCCAGGCCCGGGGGCCTCTGGGAAGGGCCATTTTCTATAATTTAGTATCTTGTTTTCTCTCCCCTGCTTGGGCAACCTGGAAAGAGACACTAGAAGTTTTCAACTAACAATCATACCTTTGTTCAACCTGACAGGCTACAATACTGCCACTGTGCAAAGGTAATTATTGCATGTAGAATGGGTCAGGATTTGGAGCCTGTTGTGGCTGTAGTGGTTCTTGTGCCTTAGCTAGGCTCAGCTACCCTTCCTCTTCTACATCTTCCCAGGGTGCAACAAGGGGTCCCTTGCTCTGCAGAAGGACCCACACTCCTTAGCAGCTTCCCAAAATGCAGTGAAACCCAAGGAGCAGCTTATAGGACTCTTGCTGGGTAACAAATACAGGGGCACAGGCCCCAGAGAACTACCCTTTGGGTGAGCTCAGATTGCCTGGGCATGGGTAGAGTCTCCCCAAAAGGGGTGCAAACTAGAGACTGTATGTTGTAGTTGGTAGTGTTAAATTGCATTTGGTGTTCTCCTTGCCTTTGCTTTCTGTAATAAATCTGTTCTCTGTAATTACTCTGCTTGCAAGGAGGGGGTTTTTTTATGCAGGACACCCCAGCCAAATTCCATGATCCCAGATTTCAGGGTGGGGGCTCAAGCCACAGTGAAAGCTTATTGGGTACTCCAGAATTTGAACCTGACCCTTGTTGCTGCTGACTGGTGCCTGGCCAAAGGGTTACATATAGTTGAAAGTAGAATCTTGTGTAGGTATTGAGCAGAGCTAAACATTTCTAATCAGTTTTCATGAGGCTGTCACTCTTCTACTGAGGCCAGCTATTACAACATATATTCCTGTATGTCCAGTGAAATCTATCCATTTATGCCTTTAGAAAAATCTTTGGTCTTTTCTTAGCACTTTAAGTCCACATGGTGTTTTAAAAATATATATACTATCTTAATATTGTAAGTAGAAAGGCAAGAAATTATAGTGGATATAGATGTGATGAACATCTAGATACTGCAGTGATTCATTTATAATGTAACCATATCACTAACCAAGACTGTTTTGCTACACCTAAAATCTGTTTTTTAACTCCTTCCTCCCCCCACAACCACATGTAATGTTTCAATTCAATTTAATTCAATGGCTGTTTTAATCTGTATCCACTTTGTCCTAATGATGTACAGACCACAGACAAGATAATTTTCCAATTACCCCAATAATCTAATTTCAAAAGGTTTTAAAAGGCAGAGAAGTTAAAATTGGGGCAGAGAAGTTAAAATTTACCACAACTTGAGTACATGCTTAAAAGACCAAAACCCAGACAACTGGATTTCCTAAAATTTTAAATTTTATTTTTAAAGAAAAAAAAAGCTTCATGATGAAACAAAAGTTGCAAGACAAATTTACTGTACCATAGGATTCAAAGAGAAAGGGAGCAAAATAAAATATTAACTAAAATCCAGATGCACAGTACAAACATATGTAGTATTTTTTATAGAAAGTGGATAAAAACTTGTTGAAGATGTGTGACAACTGCCTTATTCATCCAAAATTCATATAAGAAGCAATTTAATTCTTTTGTTGAGAAAGATGGATGAAACAACAGAAGCCATTACCCAAAGCAGAGCGCATATACAAAGCTGGTAAGAAACTGAACTATTGGATGAAGGAGTTCTTCTTCCTTAATGGAGGTGAACGTACCTGTGAACAGCAGTAGGCAGAGAACAGGTATAAAGAAGTTGTGAAAAAAATGGAAGCCAGCAAGAGAATTGGAACTGTGGCCACAAGAGAAAATGAGGAAGAAGAGTTTTGGGGTAAAATGCTGCTGGAACTGGGAGCCAAGAAACTGCCTCCTGATGTTTGACCCCTGCTGTGGTCTCGGACAGTGGTCTTCAAAGTGGGGTGCATGCACCCCAGAGGGTGCGCAAGACAATCCATTGGGGTGCGGGAAGAAAATAGTAGAACTTCTATTTATATTTATATAAATATACATATATTGGGAGTGCGTGCTCAAAATTTTTTTACTGATAGGGATGCGTGATCAAAAAAGTTTGGAGACCACTGGTCTAGGAAACAAGCTTTTGAATATATTCTTTGTAAAAAGAAGGACTGCATTAAAGAAATACCTAAATTTCTCATCAATTTCTCTTCTTAATGGAACCTTAAAGACCGCAAATTGGTTTTCCGGCTGACCATCCAGCTCAAAATGTGCAACAATATGTAACACTTTTTTTTGTCTTTTAACACACCTGCCTTAGTTCAAAATAAGTGTACTGTCTTTTCTTTACTCCTCCCACACAGTAATTCTGCTGTAGGTAGGATCTTGGGGCATTTATACATGTGCTCTGAGAGGGAGGGGGAGCTTTAATTAGAGCAGCTCCTGGAGCGTCTTGTGTATCAGCATTCCCACACTGAAACATGGCGGCAGGGATGCTTTAACTAAAGGCCCCCCCCATTATTCAGCATGGGGATGTTGATATACAAGATGCTGGTGTCTACTGAAGTGTGGTAATTGCCACACTTCAGCAGACTTGATTGAGTCTGTTGTGATACTGTAGTTACAGTGTACCAGAGCAGCCTTGTTGCTCATGTATAGGTGCCTTAGGATGCCATCTAGGATGGCTCTAAAGCTCCTAAATCCTTGTTTAACCTTTCCTTCCCTTCCATTTTGCATTCTTGTACAGCTAGATATGCCCTAGAGCTTTATCTACTAATTTTGGTGCATAGGTTTGACTACAACCTTGTTTGTATTTCTGACGACCATTTGAGAATATATCATCACTTCTTCATCTCGCTGTAACAAGAAAAGTGTGTATAACACACACCCAGTCTTTGGACTATGGATTTGATGAGGAAGTTATCTTGTTAATTAAAAATGCCTGAAGGCTCTGAATGGCTTTCTTGTGGATCATCACAAGGTTATTATAGATTTAGTGCACTCATTACAAAGATGTCCATAATCCAGAAATATCCTTGCCTTAACTTTAAGGACATCTCATCCAACTTTTTTTAATAGTTGTTGCTGACAGGTATTTTCATAAGAGACAGTGATTAAAAATTTTAGTACGTATGACTTTAAATGTGTTTTAAATGTATATACCTTTGGCTTGTGTCAAGCATAAAATGTGAAAATTCTGTTGTTAAAAGTTGACTATTTACCTAAAACACACACTCCTCTTAGCAGGCATTGATACCGCTGAAAAAGGGTTAATTTGGTTCTGATGACTGAAAGAAGCAGGTATCTTATTATAACATCCAGATATAAAAGTGGGCATGGCTACCTTGAAAAGTGGAGAAATGCCAAGCAACCTTAATGTACTAAAAGTTCTGCTCCAGACTAGCACTGACTGATGCCATGACACAATTGCAATATATAGAATTAGATTAGAAAGGAGCTTCTCTAGGGTCAGCACATGCAGGATGTGCTGTTCCCAAACCATCCCAAGCAAATGCTTATCTATCCTCTTCTTGAAAACTCTCATTGAAGGAAATTCCCCAGCTTCCCTAGGCAGCTGTTTCCATTGTCCTACTGCTCTTTCATTTAGGAAGTGAACTAATCAGACATGCTGCTATTTAAATGCACTGGCACATGTCATGCCCATGTGGCAAGGGCAAATAATGTTTTATTCCATCTTCCTTATAGCAGCCTTCCAAATATTTTAGAATTGCTCATGTTCCCTCTCAATCTCCTTTTCTCCAAAGAAAATATACCTACTGTCTTAAACCTTTTCTTGTATGACTTGCTTTCCTTTGTCCCTTGTCTCTGGATTGTCTCATTTCTCTAGATCTTTCTTAAAATGTGGCACCAAAAGTGAACACAGGACTCTAGCAGAGGCCTACCCAGCCTTGAGTGGAGTAGTACTATTCAGTTAAGGCTTGCATACAGTGCTTCTGTTAGTGCAACTCCAAACTTCACAAACTTCATTCCCCCTCCTTTTTTGCTTTCTTGTAGCTCTGGAACCTCTTTTCCCTTGCTGCTGGGGAAGGGGATGGTGAACAGCAGCAGAAGTCTTCCCCTGGGGCTCTGAAGCTGCATGTAATCAGGGGCTTCGGACAGACCCCGCATTGACCAGCTGAAGAGCTCATAGAGTTCCCTGTGACAAGTTGGTAAGCTCAGAATCATGGCAAGGGAGATCATGGCATACCCTGTTTGGCTATGTGGCATACACACAATGAGCTCTCTTTACTGCTGAATGAGATAGGGCCACACTCCTGTTGCCAGGATACTGGCTCTGCCTATGCTGCTTGGAGTACAGGCATACCTCGGAGATATTGCAGGTTTGGTTCCAGACCACCGCAATAAAGCGAATATTGCAATAAAGTGATTCACACGAATTTTTTGGTTTCCCAGTGCATATAAAAGTTATGTTTACACTATACTGTAGTCTATTAAGTGTGCAATAGCATTATGTCTAAAAAAACAATGTACATACCTTAATTAAAAAACACTTTATTGCTAAAAAATGCGAAGTGAGCAAATGCTGTTGGAAAAATGGCAAGCTTTAGTTAAAGTGCCTCTGCTGCCATTTTAAAGCCCACAGATGCTGAGTACACGAGATGCTGGGGGCACTTTAATTAGAGCAGATCCGGAGAACCACTCTAATTAAAGCTCCCCCCCCCGCACATGTAAAGACTTCCAAAAGTTTCTGTTATAGTCTCCCACTCAATGGTTAGAAATAAATTAAGAAGAGAAGGGATTGACGTGTATTTTTTGATCACACAATGGCTGTAAACTGTCAGTGTGATGCAGCTGTGAAAAAAAGCACATTTGTAATCCCAGGATAGGTTGATCAAGGAGGGGAGGGAAATAATGTCATTGTAAAAAGGCACTGGAAAGACCTTACCTTAATGCTACCTACACTTCTAGTTATGCTTTTTCAAAGAAAGATTGATTCACAGCAGAGCAGGTGCAAAGACAGGTGGATGGCCAAGAAAAGAGAGCACCTATCTTTCAGGAGTCTAGAAGAGCCCTATTTGTTGTGATGATTCAGCCAGGACATAGCTAACTAGGCCTACAGTATGTCACTAGGAGTGATCTGGGTTTGGGGCACGAGCTACGCGAGCTGGGAGGGGAGATCCAAGAGACACAGTCTGAGATGTAAGCTGAGGTCAGGAGCCAGGTGTTAAAGAACTGCTGCCAAGTCCTAAGAAAGACCTCAGGTCAAGGTCAAGGAAGCCCAGCCACATCAGCATGCCAGAGAGAGCAGGGCCAATATGGGTTTAGGGGAGATCCAAGGTGAAGGGGCATGAAAGCAAAAGGCAAGGTGGGAGCCAGAAAACCAGACAGCAGGGACCACAAGGCTTGCTGGGGCAGGCTGTGGTACTGAAGGCTGCAGGTGTGCTGCAGGGAACCGGGGCAGTCACACGAGCCAGGGATCAGGCAGGCGCTTGGCCCAGCCCAGGTGCCTGATCAGCGGCCCCGACGCTGGGTTTGCCCTAGCAACGAGCGAGGGTGGGGAGGAGGCCGGGTGTCGCCCTGGACCTGCGAAGGAGGCAAGCCCGGGCAGGGGGTGGGGGCGACCCGATCTGCTTTCAATAGCAGAACCAGCTCGGCACAAGAAGCGTCGGGGTCGGGGTCGAGGCCGGCCGGCAGGCAAGCGGGGAGGCCCCACCGCAGGCCCCTCCCGCCTGCAGAAATGCGCCTGCCGCTCCCTACCCCCCGCATTTACATTCCAGGGCCGCCCGGCTCCAGCTGCTGCCCAGCACATCTGGCCACAGCTGGCTGCGCTCCGCGCGGGGCGGAGCAGGGCAGGGCAGGGCCGCAGCCGCCCATTGGCTCCCCCGCGCGGGACTCTCTGCGCTGCCGGGCCTCTCATTGGCTGGGTTCACCTCTTTCTGTGGCGCTCATTGGAAGAGCGGCCTGGAATCCCCCCGGCGTGTCCCGAGTCCTGCGCCCCGCGCCGGGGCCGGTAGCGCCGCGGGGACAAAGACCCCGGCGCGGGGAGGGGCCGGCCCGCGGGGAAGG
>NW_017728918.1:56468190-56472198 GCF_001723895.1 Crocodylus porosus | reverse complement strand
CTCCGGCAGAGGGAAGGGCGCCCTGAGCAGCCGCCTCGCACCCGGCGCCGAAAGCCTCCCGCCCTGGCACTTCGGGTCCCGGGGGCCCGCGCTCGTCCCTCAGGCCGGCCCTGCGGAAAGACGTTTCCTAAAACCTGGGGTTTTTTTATTTTTGGGGGGAGGGTTGTTTTGGGCTTTTGTTTTTGTCTTGTTTTTTTAGATAAGGAGCTAGCCATTCGTCCGTCGGCCTCGTTTTGATGCTGTTACCCCCATATGATTGGGGAGGGGCGAGGTTTGCTCTTCAAGCCACTCTCTTGTCTCTGCTCCCTTTCCCCTCACCCATAAAATCCTTTAATAGTTCTTGACTTACACTGAAGGTCTTTCAGATGATAGCGTTTATTCACATGAGACTTGTACGTACCACGGGAGCGTTCGGAGATCTTAATCAGGATTTGGGTCACATTTCATGAGGTATTGGACTAAGATAAAGGCCTGCTTTAAAAAAAAAAATGTAATTAGTGGGGTTTTTTTTCTTTCTGTGTGTTCAATTTCAGATATTTTTAAAGGGGCCTGATATTTTAAAAAGTGTTTAAAAATAAAAAAATCTTCTGTTGGGTCCCTTTTCTAACGTGCCTCCTCCAATTGATGCCCAAAGATGTAAAGGCAAATATATTTGATCTCGTAAAATAACTTTTTTGACAATTTAACTTGGCAGAAATTTAGCAGTGTCCTGTCCCCATACTTTGCACCCAAAATTTAGTAGTGTCCTCTCCTGTAAGTTGCACTCAGCTGTCATGGTTGGTTATGCACCAAAACTTCTTATGTTGTAAACTTCTAGGCTTTCAAACTGCAAAATTAACTCCCCCCCACCCGAGGGCTGGAATGAAATGAAAAAGTGTCTTGGTGTACTTGATTAAACACAGCTAATAAAAGACAGCTTAGGAGTACTAAAGCCAACAATGTAAATACTAATTAATCTCCTATAGAAAATAATGGTTACGTATCCTGTATGTGCATACACAAATCTAGGGTGTATAGAATTTTAATATAAAACTGGCATTACTGATTTAGAAGGTGCCATTACACATTGACCAAACTTAAGAAGAATATCTCTTTAAAATGTGTTGACATTTAATTGACCTTTGAAAGTTCATTCTGTTAATCATACTCAAAAGCGCTAAAGCTATGGTTGACTGATCTGGTGTTCTTACATTCAGTCGTGCTCAGCATATAAATTCTACAACATAATTGCTACTTATTGAGCAAGAGTTTCTTTTCTTCCCTGAAAATGAGAAAGTTTTACTTTGCCTCGGGTTAGATGCTTGTTGTAGAGTTTTGAATAAAATGCTTTCCTGTCATTAGTTTGTGTTGGGTGTGGCCTCTAGTTAGACAAAAAAAAAAATCATTAAACTGTACTTTTCTTTCTCCTGGAGCTTGAAATGGACAAAGGTAATCCTGAAGAGTACTTCTGTCCAGTATAAGTCAAACTGAAGAGCTTCAACACTTGATGCTTTTGCTTCTGTAGGCTCTCTTAAATTTTGGTCATCTTAATACTTGCATTCTGGAGGAAGAGGGTGAGGGCAGACATGGGAGTCATTAAAAACCTTACTCTCGGACTGTAGTCTTCCTCAGTAATCAAATGCCTGACTTAAAATGTATTTTACCTGTATTTTGATGGCTCTTTGCAGTGCTGTTTGATTAAAAAAAAATAGTGTTGATACTTTGAGTAACTACTGCTAGGGGCACAGCTAGTGAAGGATTAGATTGAGTGTTGATTTCTACAACACCTGTGTTTTGAAGCTCAGAGGTAAAAGTGAAGGTATTATTTCTGCTTGGTACTTGAGTATTTTTGGTGAGATGTGCTCATATTGATTTTTACTTTTTTCTTTATGAGAAAGAAGTACTAACCATTAAATGATGGATTATGGAACTGAGTACCTGTAATTCCTAGTAGACCCTCAGCCCTTAGACACTACTGTTGAAAGATGATAAATGGCCACTGCTTGTATGCAGGCAGACCCCTATTGATTTCACTGGGGCTGTGTTTTGATGCATCTCCATAGGCACAAGGGAGTTTGTATACATGCATGTCCAAGGCCTTTTCATACTGAGGAGAAGGTGCGTGGGTGTGCACAGCTGACAGAATAAATGCAGAATATCTCAAGCAACTTAGAGCTGGATTCACAAAGGGATGTTAGTGTTGCCATGCTTCACTGGAGTCCTCAGTGCTGAGTTAGGCACGAAGGCTCTATTCAGTGTGTTGTAGGCTTGAAGGGCATTTGTGGAAGGACACTGAGATCCTTGGAGGTCAGTGAGCTAGGTGTAGATCTCTCTAAGCCAATAAAAACTGCTGAGGAGTTGGACCTAAAACCTACTCCTCAAAAGGACTTGTGTGTCTAACTCTGGACTAGATGTAGGTGTCAACCTTTGCACAGATTTCTTGGCCCTGAATTCTTTTATGTAGAAATAGCTATAACTTAGCTTAAGGCACTAATTGCTTAGCGATTTCAACACTAGAATGGGCAGGATTTTGGTAGGGATGTGAAACCAGGTCTATCTTATCAGGAGAGTGTTCTATCTACCCGAATTTTGGCTATGTTGAGGTGAGGATCTGCTAGTCCCTCCTGTTAAAGCTATTCTGCTGTGGGTCTTGCTGAAAGGACAGCTCAGTTACCTGTGCTCTGAAATTACCTGCTGGATTGCTCCCCAACATGGAGCTCGGTAAGGGAATGTAAGGCTTATTGCTTTCAAAACTTGAGTGGTAGTGTTGCTGTCATTGGTGCAAGTTGGGGTGCCTTGGAAACTTTTGGCACCTAAAGAACAGCGTGGCCCCTGAGCAGACATTTGAAGGCTCTCATTGGTGCTGTCTTGATATATTTTAGTACCTACATTCTTTTGTGGATCTGGTACTTGGTCAAAACACACTGATGTCCCAAGGAAGGGTGAGCTGAGATACTTTCTCTGTGCTATAGCTCAGGAGTAGGCAACACCCAGTACAGGTGCCACAGCCTGGCACACAGAGGCATTTTCCTTGGCATATGCACCTCGGGGAAGATGGCAGGGAAGGGGTTGGGACTGCACTGCCACAACAAGAATTCAGCCCCTTGTGGCTCCCCCACCGTCTGCCCTGGCACACCAACATCTTACAAGTCAAGGTAGCTGGTGTTTTTGACACTCTGTCCAAAAATGTTGCCAACCCCTGCTATAGCTGTAGTATTTATCTTCCTTTTGAGGTATAGCCTGGGAGTCCAGATATATCTAAGAAGGATGATTTATGAAGTCTTTACTCTGAAATTGATGAGCACCTTGCCTGAGTAAGGATTATAGTATTATTTAGGCGAAACATGGAAAACTCATTCTTAATTTCTGCTTAAAAATCTGATAGTTAAGCAGGCAGCTCACGTAAATGTGCCAATGTAATAGGAGCTTTCATCATTGCACATACAGCTTTTTTAAAAGCACGTATTTTAGTAGCCTCTGTTAAGCAATGATAATTGGTGTGAAACTAATGAATCCTTCCTAAGATTTGAAGAAGTTGTTTCTTTTTCTGTGTTCTGACTTTAGGTCAATAGTAAGATGGATTTAATGTTCTTCCATAGAAATACTTTTAGCTATACCACCTGCTGCTTAAGAAAACAGAATGATTATATAGTCCTAATCAATTTTAGAAAGCACAGGTACTCAAGATAAAACACTTGTAATTTCTCTGTTACCACTTATAGTGTTTTAGCGAACTTTGCCTGTATCTGTATTACAGTTTTTAAAAGTTTGTCTTGCAATATGTTACTTGCTCAAGGTGAGCCTTGGGTATATCCATAGTGTGACATGCTTGACACAATACAAAGGTGATGGGGAACTATTAATTCCTTTTTAAAGTAAATGCTGGTATTGTATTACTGTTTTTCAATTACATAAATATGGTTACAGTTATTTGTGGAACCTCAACTTTTAAAATATTCTCTTGGATTTTAAATCCTATTTTTAAATAACCAGGGCCTTTTAGGAGGCTTTTTATAATTATTGTTACTT
>NW_017728918.1:56458573-56465860 GCF_001723895.1 Crocodylus porosus | reverse complement strand
CGGGGCTGGGCCTTCTTGCTGCTGCAGCTGCTTATTTCTGCTGCCGGCTCTCCCTGGGCCCTATTGCTGCTGGCTCCTGTCATCTTTGATAGGCAGCCGGGGCAGATAAATATTAATTTTCTAAATATTTTAGGGCCCCTGCGGGCTGGATAGAATGGCCAGGCAGGCTGGATCTGGCCCACAGGCCATATTTTGACCATCCCTAGCCTAGGAGTATACCGTTCTGGGCAGTGGGCGTGTGGGGGAATTTTGCTGTCCAGTGTTTAGTGCTTAAGGTTATTTGGGATTGCTGAATTAGGCATCCCCATCCCTAAGTCTGGTAGGGTTATTCAGAACATGCCTAACAGTGGTTCACAGCCTTGAGTTCAATGCCAATTTTATTGAACAAAATCCTGGTAAATAACTGTAATGGTGGTGCCCAGCTTTTGCGCAGTTTCTTGGTGATAGGAGACCTTGCCCATGAAGTGGGATTCAATTTGCTACTGCACAACTTGCCTTGCTTTTCTGAGGATGCTCAGAAAGGATCTGCTCCAGTCACTTATGCTCTTTTGTGACCCTCTTCTTCCTGTAAAGCACATCAGTGCTGTGTAGGTCCCAAAATGTTCGTCATAGAAAAACCATGATGATACCGACTGCTGAGCAGAGGCAGAAGTGGAGGAGGAGGAGGATGACTTTACCCTTTAGCCCAGTAGTCTAGTGGTTTCTCAGGAAGTAAGAGACCCCAGGCTTGAAGTCCCCTTCACATACATGGGATTTGAACCTGTATCTCCTTCTCCAACACCGTTGCTCAGGAAGATCACTCTCCACTCTACCTGCTGAAGATGCCCTACTAGGCAGAAGGGGGAAGACCAGTGAGTCCAAAAAAACCCCAAAACAAGTGAGGTATCAGTTCTGGCCCTGCCCCTAATAAAGCAAAAACTGTCCCACTGTAGTCTGTCCTCTTTATCCACTGACTATTAAATGCAAAATGTAGAAACACCCTTGGGGCAGAACCCAAAGCACATACTCATCCAGGAGTGTTGAAAATATGGCTCAGGAGTTCTGTGGAGTGTAGCTTTGGAAATAAGCTCTCACCTACTCTTTAGTCTTGGTTTTGGCAAATTTGCCAGTTCTCAGGACAGCATAAAAATGGCTCTCATTTCACCCAAGGACACGCTTTGTAGAAGAAATACAAGTTTGCCTAGAAAAAGCTTTTGTTCTTGATGGTTAGAAATATTTTATGTGGTCTAAGAAGGGTTCAGTAGATTCTCCAAAACTGATGATTTTAAAAATCAAAAATAAATGTTTTAAGGGTATGATGTAGTTCAAACAAAAATTAGCTCAGGGAAGTTCTATACATAAGGCCAGACCTGATGATCACTGTGGTTTCTTTAGGCTGTTTAGTGCAGAAATATATAATTAAAGATACTGAAAGTGAGTGTTTGGATAGCAACTGTTATTACCATTAGGTCAGTCTGATTCTGCCTAGCTGGCCACTGGAGTCAAAGTTTTCACTACTTGTGTTTTAACTGTCTGTAGCAGTGTTCAGTCTTAATTATCGCCAGCTAAGTTTGGGGAGCCAGGTTCTAATAAACACTGTCAACCATGAGCCATTTTCCTAGTGTAATTTTCCAAATTTTAGAACAATGACGTGACAGTTGCTCACCCATTACAGAGAGCTGTTTTCCTTGGAACTTGTTTGCAGGAGCTGAAATTAAACATCTTTATTTGAGGCTGGCTGATCTGAAACACTCAACTACTGTAATTAAAGAATCTATTCAGTTAACTTCTTCTAATGTATGATACAGTTTGTACCTTGAATATTTTCCTGGGCCAGGTACAGACGCTACACTTTTATCAATATAAGCGACTGGAAACCGGTTTATACCCGTAACAGGTTTGGTGTACGTAGACTGGCTTAAAAATGTGGTGGAACCTGGTCTAAGATTTGCCCCCCCCATCCTCTTCTCCCAACAAAGGGTGAATGTGTATTCTGTTTGCTACCAGTGTAAACTTTACCACTGACAGAAAAATGCATAACTCGGATTAATTCTGCCTTGGGCTTTTTGAATGTCTGTACCTAGCCTTAACGGCTAAAGGGAGTGGTGTCCCTTGGGTGAGTGTTGGACGTTTACATAATTTATGTTGGGAGCTTACATAAGAATTTGGCTCCAGCAAATTTGTTGATTCCCCTCACTTTCTCCAACTTTGTTCAAGCAGAGGACTTCTTTTTTTAAGGCTCAATAGTTTTGATCTTCCTGTTTAATAAAAGCTAAAAATTGTAAGACCATCTGGGTTGGGGCCTGAGATGAGGAACTAAGGGCAAGATATTATTCCCCCTATTGTGCACCAAATCCTTTTCCACCATGCTAGAGACCTTACAAACTGTTGATACAAAAGTGAGTGGGTCATCCTCCTCTTTGGCACTTTTTGTGTCTTGGTTTTAAGAGTAATGTAACAGCATGTTACAAAGATATACAAGTTAATAGATTTTTTTCAGGGACTTGAGCAGGGTGGCGTTAGAATCACACTTAGGCACCTAATAGGTAAAGTAGTATCTGTTACCTACAGCACACAAAAGTTAGGAAGAAGACATTTTTGGATTAAACCAGATAAATTGTAATGAGCAGATTGATTTGCAAGGTGCCTGAAAATTACCCTTCATGTATAGTTTAGGTTTCTGTTTTAATATTCCTGTTAATATCAATATCAGGTTAATTTACTTTTTCCACGTTGCCTGTGTTTCACCTACATCTGGGAGAGGGGAAAATTAGAGGCATTTTAACTGCATAACTAACAGTTGAATTGAAGTGAGAATTAAAATTTGAGCAAGGGTTTTGTATGTCTTCTCCCCAAGCAACCTTTAGCCTTGCCATTCTGCACCCCTTTTAGCAGGTTGCTCATTTAATTTTGTTTGATAGTCTGTGAGGTAACAACCTAAATGAGTTTATGGTCTAACATTTCATATAATCATTCTAGATATAATCACAAGAAGTCTTCATAAATTTATACCGTCTCAAAAATGTATCTTGGCCTTTTTAAGGGAAGTAAAATAGTGTGTTGCTACTGACGCAGTGTCCTTCATTTAAGGAATCCAAATAACTAACATTTGTGTTTCTAATTGTTCTTAAAATTGTAGATATTAGTTTTAATAAACGTACATATTAAAGGCTAATTTTCAATTTTGTCAGGTATAATTGAACTACACTTTCTTCCTGCTATATTGATTTTTATATCTAATTTTGAATTTAGCGTGTATTGCTTTTTTGTGTTGTATATTCAGTTATTTCCCTTGTACAGATTTTGTTTTACAAGTTGTGAGATGCAAGAGTGGGAACGTGACTTTTGACTTTCAGAAGTGTGAACAGAGGAGAGATTTTCTTAACCCTCGTTTCGCTGTGAGGCCTTTATACATAGGGCTCTTAAATACTTTTTTTTGAGCCCTCTGAAGTCGAACACTTTTATGAGAATTCCATAAAGTTAGTCTTGGTAGCTCTGCTAAGTAAAGGGAGAGCCAGCCTCTCTCCTCTGGAGTGGTATATGAATGCCAAGTGCTAAGAATTCCTGGAATGTAGAATTGCACAGCACTGATAAAGTTTGCTTTGTTTCCTTAGTGACTTGACCCATTGAGAAAAAGTGGTTCCCTAGGAAGCTTTAATAGCTCAAAGTTGGTAGTGAATAAAGGGAAAGGCCCCAACATAATTCTTCTCGTTTTCACCTGCTGCCTTGAAGATTAATTTTCTTAACCTTGGTATAGAAAATATAACCCTGTGTTTGAAATAGTGATTTACAGGAATTCTTCACATTTATCAGTTTTAGTAAATGCGCCACAGGTTTCTGCATTCTAAATACCTTCCATAAAATGAAAATTGGCAAATATCTTAGTAGTTTTAGGCAAAGAAATATCAAGGAAAAAAACAATCCCATTTGAGCTCTCTGATCACTCAACTGACTCAGTTTGGCTTTGTTTTACGTCAGAAAAATAGTGAAGTTCTTTAATCTTCAGTTTGTTTCCCTTTCATTTATTTGGTAAATAAACAGGAGAATGGTCAAGAAAGAAACTCCAAAACTGTGTTGCTGATCTCGTGTTATGCCAATATATATTTTTATTCTGTGGCAAATGCTGTTTAATGAAGTCCATGTGAAATGTACTGGTAACTGTAATTATACAGAAAACCCTTAGTATATTTTTGTAACTAGTTTGAAGTACACTAGTTTTCACAGTGTGTGCCAACAGACTTTTTCCAGTTTGATTTGGGAGCAAATGTTGTTTTAAGGTCACATAGTTCTCAGTCTGGCATTCCCTTTATTGAAAGGAAGAAAGCTAAGTCTAGTGTTGCATTCAGAGGTCCTTCAAATTATTTTTAGGAGACAAAAAAAGATCATTGGAGTTTGGTTGGGTTTTTTTTATTTTGTTTTTTATTCACTTACTCACTTAGTGTATCGTATAGTAATGCTGGCCTTCCTTACCAAGACTGATAGAATTGCTCCTTGTAGGAAAAGATCATTCAAATAATTTCTTCTATAAAGTTTTACTGTAATTTTCTCAATATGTGTAATTTCTAACACTGGAGTTTTAAATGTACCATTTTGTTTGAAATTGTCCTTTTGGAAGTTGTAGATTCTTTACGTCACTAATATAACAAGTGAAACTAGCTCAATACATATTTACATATAGCAGCAGAGACAGGAAGAAAGGTTGTAGCAACCTTAACCTACCTGCTTGGATCCCCGTGCAGGTTAACAATGTAAAGTAAACGGCTAAAGAATGTGTATTGCTGTTGACAGTGAGCGACTGTAAACATCCTCGACTGGAAGCTGTGAAGCAGCAGATGGGGCTTTCAGTCGGATGTTTGCAGCTGCCAACTGCCACAGACTTCAAGAAATGTTTGACACTTAAAGCATAGTAACATGTTTAAAACTTTTAGCCTGCTAGGTTTTCATTTATTTCAATTTCTGGTAAACGAAACGTCATTAAATCATCTAATAATAGTTCTTAGTTTCCAGAAAGATTGATGTAAAATGTAAACTGATAAAATAGGAAGTATCTGGGAATATTACAGCAAAGTTGAGGATTTCAGGGGATCTTGTTCCCCCTTTTCCCCAAAAAATATTTAGTAAACTAAAAGTAGGCTTCATAAAGCTAAGTGTTCATACCGTATGCCGTATCAGACCCCTCTAATTTTATAAACTCTCTGTTTTGGTGTCTCTGATAATATGATAGAAATTAAATGAAGTCTTTTAGGAAACGCAAGCTAGAGTTTATAATATTTGGGAAAGGAAAAAATATACCTACTGAAGCAACAGTGGAAAAGTTTAAAACTAACATATTTCCTTGAGAGGTGACTTTTTTTTTTTTTAGTAAAGTGGGGGAACATAACTGGTAACCTTTCACTGGATTATTTTATGCGATTTCATATGTAACCACAATGTCTGAAATAAGGGATAAAACAAACCCCCAATCACTTTTCTTCCAAAAAGCTTGAGGTGGTGGTAAGGGAGGAGGGAGGGTTTTTTTTGTTAACCCTTTCCCTCATCCCATCCTCAAAACTGTTGTCTAGCATTACATTAAGCAGATATTAGAGAAAAGCCAAACACTGGCTTTAAGGCCCTTAAAATGCTCTGTTTTTGTGTAGGTGGAGTTCACCATACAGGCTGGATTGCAGGATTGGGGTTATAGGTTCTGTCTAGACCAAATGAGAGGCATGTGTGCATGATACTTTAAAGTGGGCCAAATACTTTTGCACCGCTTTCATGGTGTCGGTGTTTGCCTGCCTCGGCAGTGTATTTCCAGCTGCTGTAGGAAATTCGGCGGTGTAATGTGTCTGAAATCACTTGGCGCACAGCAAACTACAACTCCTTGAAGGAGTTGTAGTTTGCTGTCCTTACAGCTGTGGAGTGAAGCACCAGGCTCTGTGCAGCTTGGGGGCTCTGCCGGAAGCCGTGCAAGCAGCCTGGCAGCAGCCTGGGAAAGCAGGCTCTGCCTAAGAAAAGTGGCAAGCCTGATTTCCCCCCCCCCGAGCCTGCCTGCCTGCAAGCCAGGTGCCTGCGGGTGGGTGCTGCCTGTGGAGAGCTGCTGCTGCATCAGTCCCCCACCTGCAGCTCAGGGCACACTCCGCCTGCCGGCAGCTCACCCTCCTCTCCCTGTGGGAGAGGCAGGTAAGTCAGCAGGGTGTGTGCATAACATGGGGGTTTAATCAGCCTTAAATTGAAGCGGTGTTTTTTAAAATCCACCGCTTCAATTTTGGGGCCATCCTTTCATCTACACATGTCCATAGTAAGCAAAAATATTTCATGATGGTTGCCACTTACTTGTTAATAAATTAGAAATAAATTTCTGTTCCCTTCTCTCCCTTCTCATTCTTTTATTAAAATTTGTAGGAAAAACACTTGACTGATTTTTAGGATGAAATTTCCAACATCTGTAGATGTGTATCAAAATAAACTTTTAAGTACATTCTGTTCTAGCTCATTGTCCTTTTGTGTTTTCCCCTCGGATTGAAAGGTTGGTATATTAATGTTTTATGTAACTATAGAGACAACATTCTAAGTATAGGTAACTTAAAGCTTTTCAAACTCTCTGTAATAAAGGATTTAATGTCCTGGATACAATAGTAGTAAAATACTACGTCTGTAAAGTCAAGAAAGGGTATTCTGTATTTGGCACAACTTAGCTAATTCACATTTGACAACTGGCTTTGAGTGAAGGTTTAATTGTATGTTCAGTTTATATTGTATTGTAGTAGAGCTATTTTATCAGGGTTGGGAGCTGTGTAACTCGGTTGGGGACTAGCTACGAACTGAGATCAATCCCAGGTATGGGTGGCGGGGTTTCCACTTCCAGCATAGTCCTGAGGTCCAGCCAGCACTCTCCAGTGCTACCAGGAGCTACTTGGGCATAAAAGCAGCCAGAATTTAGAACTAACCACATGACTTCTTTTTCAGGTGAGGTTAAAGAAACAGTGGAGCATTACATAATGTAATATCCTTAGATGGTTTACAGCTTTTTCTTTTTCTGTTTCTGTTATAATCGGGGAGTCTAGTTTTCCATCACTGTTACAAACCATAGAATCTTCATTTTTTTGCAGCCTGCGGAAAGTGCAGCGGCACCCCTTGGTGAGCAGCACCATTTCTGCTGTCTCTTTTTTGCTGCTGTTTGTGCCTCTTGACCAAACAGTGGCAGGGGTGGAGGAGGGGTGTGCATGTCTTAGCATGGGATATTGTTGTGCTTTTGGTAGGTTGTGGAAAAACATGGATTTTTGTGATTTTCAAATGGAGATTTTTTGTGTGTGGCTCCCCCTCCCCCTC
>NW_017728918.1:56436092-56458473 GCF_001723895.1 Crocodylus porosus | reverse complement strand
AAGGAGAGAGGAGCTCTATTAGTGATCCTCCTATCCATTATGGGTTGGTTGTTTCCTCAATAAATATTGTGGTAGAGATAAGTTTTGATGCTGACTTTGAAGAAAGGTAGAGAAGGGAAACAGCATTTCTAATCAACCCTATGGATAAAGGATGGCATAAGAAGATGATGTTTGAGTAGGCTTAAGGAGTAAAGATAATCATCAGGAATACCAAAGGAGAGGAGATGGTGAGAAATGAGGGTGGGGAGAGGAGACTTCATTGAGAGAAATGTTGAAGGAATAGGAAGAGAGGTGGCAGGACATTCTGCATAGATGGTTGGACAGGATAGCGAAGAAGGAGAAATCAGTGGTGTGAAAAGCGGACTAAATTGGCAGTGAAAGGCGAGTAGAACGTTTGAAACTTACAAAATAGTTATTGCTTGAGACCTTGTGGTGAGAGAGGCTAAGTGAAGAAGACAGAAGCCATGCAGGAGGGAATGGGAAAAGAAAACCTGGGCTATACTTGGTAAATTAAGAGTGGAGGGGGAGGAAAGAGGGGAAATGATTGAACAGGCAAGTGAGTCCAAATTTAGTCTATTACAAAATAGGAGAGTAAGATGTTAAGGAGAAAGAGAATGAGTCAAACCAGCAGCGACAAGGTAGGAGGGAATTGAGATCACCGACTTAAGCAGATGAGTGTGAGAAGGAATGTAGAAAAGATACAGGAGGAGGGGGAGAGGAAGTGAGTGATAGAAGAAAGCTGAGAGTTCTTGAAAAGATTAAATTTTCATTCAGCAAGATGCTGTGTGGCTTTTGCATGGGTGCCAGTGTCAGAGATGAAGGTGGCAAATAAGAAACTGACTACATTTCAAACCCATAAGCCTGAAGTGGAAAAGGCAGCACTGGTTCAAACTCATAGAGGAAGTCCATAGCTCATGAGGGTTCATTCAGAGCCAGAGGAAGCAGAGAAGAGATGAGCTAAGAGTTGAGGAATTGGCAGTGGGCAAGATAAAGAAATAGGTGAAGGTGATGGAGTGTGTGGGATGAAGAGTTTGAGAGTAGTGGTAAGGCATGGCATTGGAGATGGGAGAAGGGAAAGTTGAGTGACGGACAAGATGAGTGAAAAGATGCCAGTGAGCTTTACGTTTTGTGAGCACCAATACATTTCCCACAAAGCCTATTAGAATTCAGGTAGGACTAATAAGACTAGGGCGCCTGATGTGTTACATTTACTGGTACTGACTGTGAAAGGCTGAAAGAGAACTCTAGTCCCAGCTCTGGGCTGTTTCAGGGAGGCTTTTAGCGAAGTCATCGCTGTGAAAATGCCACCAAAGGCACAAGTACTTTCCCTGCAGTTGGTAATGCTGAAGGCATCTGCTACTACTGCAAGTAGTGGGGGGAAAAGAAGGGTTAGAGTTGTCCCCACATCTTCTGTTACTTGTCAGCAAAAGTGCACCAGCCAGTCGCTCTTTATTGTCCCTGCATCCTTGCAAAATTTAATGACATTAGCCTGCCCCTGTGGAAATTTTTAAGATTGGGCAACTGAGAAAACTCTGAAGTTAAAGCATTTCATATCAAGCGCATTATGTGCCTCCTGTGAAGAGTTACCTATTGATAATGTTTGTGCTTGAACAGGAAATTCTTTCAATGTCCATTCCATTACTCCTCTTCCTGAATTACACACTATCTCAAAACTTGCTTCCTCTTGAAAAATGAAGTAGTATGTTGAGGATGAATTCTTCAATTTCAAATTCACTCTGTTCAAATGTTTTTTGGAAGACAAATCTTTTTTTCAGTTAGGACTTTCCTGCTCGTATAAGCTAGCTCCACAGTTCTGCCCCAAAACCTACTACTACACTTTACCAGCAGAAATGTTAACCTAAACATGATTTGTAAAGGTCAGTGCAGGAAGTTAACTCTCTGCAAGTCTTGTTAAAGCACCTAAATAAGTAGCCTGATTTTTAAGGAGTGGTATGTTCATTGGCTTCTACTAAAGTTAGTAATATTTCTGCCTAAGGAGTTCTGAGTTTGACTGCAGTGTTTTGCATGCTATTGGGGAAACCTATCCAGAACTACTTAATTATGTATGTAATTTGTGGAAATGATCTGTAAGATGACCAGGCAGCTGCTAGAAATGTCATAATTATTTTACATACATATGTACTTGTTATGAAAAGAAAAATGTTAATGATATTAATGAAGACTTGCACTGACAAGCTGTTGTCACAGCTCACTAAATATAAAGTATTCAGATACTTATTTTAACTGTCTGAAATTATGGAGATTAACTGTCTGTAATACAGTAAGTTGGCTTTTTAATATCTATTAGTGATATCAGAAAGAAATAGTACATACTTTAATTTTGTGTTCAAAATTATACATGTATATTGCAGTAGTATAAGAAGCCTAATGGAAGTTGTCCTTGGCAATCCTTCACAGTCAAAGGTGGTTGTCTTTCATGATTGTCTTATTGGTGGGTCTGAAGATGGCTAATGAGGTCAATCTGGGATTAAAAGGCTCTGTTGTAACACAGGCACATTTCTGTGTAGAGTGGTGGCTTCAGGTTCTTGATTCGGTCTGTGACACTGTTTTTGCTGCTCCCAACTTTCCATCCTCTGTAAGGTTTCAAAGTACTGAGATCCTTGCAGCAGACTCTTCCTTTATTTGTGGCTGTCCCCCATGAACTGATATCGATGTTGTATTTTATTCAAGTTGGCCTTGAGGATGTCCTTGAAATGCTTTCTCTGCCCTCCTCTTGATCATACATATTGAGCTGGGAGAATAAAACTTGCTTTAGGAGTCTGGAGTCATTTGGATGAGTGAATGGCCCAGCAAAGCTGATGCCAGATTATCATTGCCTTAATGCTCATGGTGTCTGCTTGTGAGAAGACACTAATGTTGCTATCCATGTCTATCTTTCCACTGGATTCAAAAGAGCTTCTGCAGGCAATGTTGATGGTACTTTTCTAGTGACTTCTACATTGTGCACATCTAAGCTCCATACAGTAAGATGGGGATCACAATTGCTTGATTACACCATGAGCTTGGTTTTGGATCTGATGTTGCAATCTCTGAACACCCGTTCCTTCAAGCATCCTAAGGCTTCATTTGCACATTTGAGATGATGTTGGATTTCTTCACTGATATAAGCCTTCTGCAGGAGATGGCTTCTGAGGTACAGGAAATATAAAGACTTTAGGAATTAATCATGCAGTTAGGGAGCATAGACCAAAGTTTTAAAATTTGCCTTTCTCAAATTTTGTGGACTGAAATGGGCATTTTTTCTCCTTCCTAAGGAATAGTTTTTAGACTAAGATTATCTAATAATAGAATTCAAGATACACTGTTCTTGTGTCTCCTAAAACTTCAAATAGTTTAATTAAACTGAAAAAGGATATGTAGAGAGAACCATGACCTATACAGCCATAGCGTGGCTTCCCAGAAGACAACGGTAGACATTTTTTGTGTCAGTATTAACGTGACTTTCTTCAATTGAAAATATTCCTCTAGTTCTAAATGGTAAAACACACTTTTATATACATTGAGCCTTATCATATATCTGAATAATATGGATGATGGAAATTGCCATTGACTCAAATGTCTCAAGCAAATTAAAGACAATGCTGTAACCCACCTACTCCCGTTCTTAAATCTTTTCTAGTGTCTGCCTAGCTATACTCTTCAATGTACAAACACTTACTCTGCAGACTAATGCCCCTACTTGGGAGGGCAACATGGCAGAATAGGATTTTTCTTTAAAATAGATAAAGTCCAAGCTTACAGGGAATAGACTTGATGGAAGAGTTTGTATTTCTGCACATGTTCTTCTATATTTTAACTAGCAGTTGCTATATCACAATCTTCACAGCTAAAAATCACTGAAGTCTGCATGTGGTGCATCCATTATTGTAACATAATTTTCCCTGGCCTTGAGAAATGCAATCTTTGCAGATGTAATTTCTATCCAAAATGCTGCTGAAAAGCATGGCCAGTCAAAGCAATGGGCTAGGACCATGAAACCGCTCCTTTCCATGCATTTCTCTGTCAACTCCTCCCCTCTTTTCCTGTTGTATTCAACATAAGCTGCTTTATCCAAGGCCCTCCAGAGCCTGTGCCTGCCTTACTTTATTATTTCTCATTCAGTATGCAAGTGGCATGAACTGGGAATGTACAAACAATATACATCCTTACACAGTTAACTTCCTTGAATCTGTACAGGAGTAGGTGTCATCTGCCTGCATCTTTTTTGGGGTAGCTGTTTGCTAAAGGCAACCTACTACATGCTTCCTTGACACCTAGTAGCCAGGCACTAAAGTAACACCTGCTGGGTGCAGTGCACGTCTGTTCTGGATCCTTGTGTAATTTAAACTGGTGTACAAAATTGCTGTAAATTGCCTTGGTGTAAATGTGTGCTCTGACTGGGGCTCTAGAGAGGCTGGCTGCCACGTCTCTGGTGCAGGCTACTGCTGTCAGTCTGTTTGAAAAATGTTTTGTCCTATGCAGGTCCTTATACTTGGGAGGAGCTCTCTGCACACAGCTGCAAAGCTACTTCCTCCTCCTGAAAATCCTTCCCATACTACCTACAAAAAACCCCAAACTGGACAAAGTTTCTGCCCTGATGTGTTGAAACTTCTGCTTATCATTCTGACCAATATTGTCTTGTTTCCTCCTTCTTCCTGTCTGTATCTACATGTCTCTTGCTTTGTACCTGGGTTCAGATCCTATTCCGTCTGTTTGGCGCCTAAATGATCCCAAGTACCACCAGCGTCAATCTTTGTAAAACTCGTAATGCAAAAGAGGCAGGGGTTGTCCTCCTTCCCTGTCAGTGATTTTTAATTTAGCTCTAAAGCCAAGATATGATGCGTTACAAAAATGCATACATTAATAGTGTTTTTAGGGTCTCGTAATAGGGTGGAATAGGATCCCACTTACATGCTAATCAGTAGAAGAGGATCTGACCATCCTGCAGGATTTCAGTTATATGAATCCAGGCTGATTTGGACAGGCTGGGGAAATGGGCCAAACAGAATAGGATGCAGTTTAACAAGGATAAATGTCATGTGTTGCACCTGGGGAGGAAGAATTCAATACTCCTATAAATTGGGAGGTACCAGTCTAAGTAGCACAACTGCAGAAAGGGATCTCAGCATTGTAGTTGACTCCAAAATGAACACGAGTCACCAGTGTGATGAGGTAATAAGTAAAGCTAACTGCACCCTTCCTTGCATAAGTAGCTGCATCAGAAACAGGTCTAGGGAGATGATACTTCCCCTCTTTGCGGCATTGGTCAGGCCGCAGCTGGAGTACCGCACTTCAGGAGGTATGTGGATGGCCTGGAAAGGGTTCAGAGGAGGGCCACTCATCTGGTTAAAGGTCTACAGAACAAACCCTCTGTGGACCGATTGGGAGACCTGAACCTATCCAGCCTCCGCAAGAGGAGGCTGAGAGGTGATCTCGTGGCTGCCTAGCAACTTATTGGGGGGGCCAGCAAGAAATAGGGGATACAGTGTTTACCAGGGTGCCTGTCAGGGTAACTAGAAATAATGGCCACAAACTGGAAGAGAGCAAATTCAGATTGGACATCAGGAAAAAATTCTTTACAGTGAGGGTTCCCAAAATATGGAATGCGCTTCCAAGGAAGATGGTGCTGTCCCCTTCCTTGGAGGTGTTTAAAAGGAGATTTGACAGACACCTGGCTGGGGTCATATGACCCCAGCACTCATTCCTGCCCAGGGCAGGGGTTCACACTCAATCTAATAGGTCCCTTCTGATCCTAACATCTATGAAACTATGAATTGGAAGTCCTATTCCAATATAACTGAGATAATTGTAAGCTCTCTGGGATGGAGATGATCTTTGTTCTGAGCTATATAGTACTAAATAGAGTAGGGGCATGGGAGCAACAGTAGAGAGAAGTTGCCTTGATTATTGTATAGCAGCAAAACCAGGAACATTTCTCTTTGAGATCAGAATAAAACTGTCTTTAAGTCTACAAAGGAACAGACTTGTTGGCATTCATGGAAGCTTCTTTCCTAGCTTCCTTGTGTGGGGCCAGTAAATAGCCACCTTCACTTACCAATGATGCAAGGAGAGAAATGAGTAGAAAGGTAGTGAGGCAGGGGGTTCAATAACTAATGTGGATTAGGTGCTATGATGCCTAGCAGAGAAGCCTTCTGAACTTTCCAAGACATGCATACACACTAGGATTGTGCGAGGCTTCGGACAGAGCTTCGGATCCTGAGAAGCTTCAGGTACTTCAGGGTCCAAAGCAGCACATCCGGGTCGAAGTGCTGGCCTCGTTTGGCTTCCCAAAGCAGTTCAGAGCTCCCGAAGAGCTTCAGAGCTGTCTCAGAGATTCAGCCGTAGGGTATAATGGCAGCTGGGGGTACAGTTCCCTCCAAACCCCTACACCGATCTCCTTGAAACTTGGCAGGCTTTGTGGCCTCAGTAAGAGCTACCAGCCCTACAGTTTTGACCCCCCCCCCCATGTTGTAATACACACCCATGACAGGAGTTTGGCTTTCTAGGATTTGGGGTACAGTTCCCCCCAAACCCCTGCACCAATCTTCTTGAAACTTGGCAGGTTTCATGCTCTCAGCAGAAGCCATCATCCCTGGAAGTTTCATCCGAGTCCAGTTGTGTGAGTAAATATTTGGTCATCTAAGTTGGAGAATAGAAAGAAGCCAAAAGTACCTGCCACATTACTTCCTTGGGCTGTGGCCTCCAACCTTTTTAAGTAGGAGATCACTTTTTGAATTAAAAAGCAACGCAAGATCTACTGTGTGCCACCCCCCGCTTCTCCCACCCTCAGGGCAGTCTGTGGGGAGGGAAAAGGTGGGGAAGGCAGATCAAAGCAAAGGGAGAAAAAATTATATGGGAGTGTGCTACCCCAGCAGGTAAATCTGTGGGGGAGGGGAAAGGGCTGTGGGTGGTGCAGGGCAGATTGAGGCCCCAGTGGTGAGGGAGGGAGTGGGCGACAAGCAGGGGCAGGGGCTGGGGTGGATGCTCCCCCTATCTGTGTGGTGAAGGCAGCTGCATTGCGAGCTGGGCTTTGCACCACAAGCCCCTGCCACTGCAGCTGGCCCAGGACTGCCTCGATGCCACGTGTGTCCTGCTGCTTGGCTGAGCCTCATCTGCCTGCCTGCCTGTCTGACGGTGGGCATATATGACGGGCAGCTCCTGGGCCAGCTGGGGCTCGGGACACAGAGCCCAGCCCACAATGGCAGCTGTCTCCACCACGCAGAGGGGGACGGCATGTGCCCCATGTGGCCTCTGCTGGGGTGCGCACAGCGGTGGGAGCCCTCTGTGCCTCTGAACGAAACTGCCTAGGCTGAATCTTCCCACCCGCCTAGCTGGGGCGCCACTCACCTTATCCCTGCTCCTGCCTTTGCCGCTGTCCCTCACCGCGGGGGCCTCGATTTGCCACCCCTGCCCTTCCCTCCGCCACAGACTAATCTGGGCTGGAGGGGGTGCATGCATGCTCAGCCCCCCTAGCCTCAGACTGCAAGACGGTCTGCGATCGACTGGTTGGTGACCACTGCCCTTGGGTTGCATTAGCTACAGAAACTCCTACACTTGAACCTTGCCAGCCTGATGGTCTTTTTTGGCGTGGTGGCCTTTTTTGTGATAGACTTTCTATTTCCTTTGCTTATCTTATATAACTTGAGAGGAAGCTTAGCAACTTTTCCCCAGGATTTCAGTTATGCCAATGGGTTAGCTGAGCTTTCAAGGTATATTGTCATTGTTAGGGAAGTAGTTGGCACTTCTGCTTTTACACAGGAGGCATGTATTAGCTACAAAAAAGGGCATTGTTGCTATAAGAATGGTATCTTAAACTCATAATCTGTGATACTCTGAATAACAAACTTTATTTTTTTTGAATTTCTTGTATTAAGTTCTTTTATACAAAGTCTAAGCGATACTTTTATTTGTATATTTGCACTGTAGTCATTTAATAAATTCACATGAATTTGTTGCATGTAACTCATTGTTTAACAAGTGTTTGGGTAGTAATTCATACTTTTTTTTTTCTGTCCACAAGGAGAACACAATTCTTGTCCTTTATTTTAGGACAAGGTGACTTAGCATGCAGACAGCTTGAGGTAGAGGTTGAAGTATATTTAAAAATAAGCAATGTCTTCTGTTACAAAACATTGTTCACAGCAAAAACTGCTTTTAATTATTGGAAGTTATGGAATTTTAATGTTTCCTTACATGCCTGATATAATTAAAAAAAAATAGGGCTCAAGAGTTTGTATGTAACATTGTTATACCTAACAATATTTCTTAAAGATCTTGAGAGCTTGAACTAAACTACTGTAGGCTTATATTAATACAAAGTCAGTGAATTACCAGGAAAATAGTCAGCTTGCTTGTGATTGGAATGTAAAAAATGATACCCTTTAAGAGACTCCCTTTGGATATTTTTATATAATACAAAGAAAGTAGTGGGTACTACTGGGTGTCATGAACAGATTGTTACTTCAGAGCCTGACAGAAGCACTTATTTTGCCTTTTTTGGTGGATGAATAGGTTTACTCCTTAATTTCTGCACATTTAGGCCTCTCAAACAAAAAAAATACGAATGTTCAGTTTCAAATTAGTACTCGTTCTCTAAAAAGTACTTCACTGATTTTTCTGTCACTCAGAATATGTTTTTCCATTCTCACTTTTATCTCCTGAACACTTCTGCGAGCCTTCAACTTATACCCATACAATTCAATAATATACTTACTTGGCTGTTTTTAAGAATGGCCAGTTTCACCAAGCTGGAAGCAATTGAGCCAAATTGGCTGGGAGAAGAATTTGAATAGAAAAATGTGAATAATTATGAACTGTTTAATAATAATTTTATTAAGTGGTCAAAAATCTACAAGAGAGAGAAAATTCAGCTTTAAAGAACCACCTGGCAGAAGTGAAATCAACCACCTGCAATATAGCAATAAGAAAAATAAAAATTGCTGCTAATTTTTATTTATTTATTCCCATTAGGATAAATTAGAAACTTGGGGGATTGTGGAAAACTTGCAAGGGAAGCAAAAGGATGGAAGGGGAAATCTATAGTCAGCAGAGTTAAGGGCAGTTAAGGAGTCTAAAATGCTTTTGGTTATTAATAATGGCAGCAGCTCATTAATGGATGGAAATGACAGTAATAGTCAATGCAGAAAAGGCAGAAATGTTCAATAATTTCTCTGTATTTGGTCGCAACTTGCCTTTGGCTAGTCACATAATGATAAAATACTTTCCATTTCAGTAGTAACTTAGGATGTCAAAGCAGCAACTAGTGAAGGTTTCATAGTTTCATAGTTAGTAGGGTTGGAAGGGACCTGAGCAGGTCATCAAGTCTGACCCCCAGCCATGGCAGGAAAGAGTACTGGGGTCAAATGACCCCAGCAAGGTGTTCATCCAGCCTCATCTTAAAGACCCCCAGGGTAGGAGCCAGCACCACTTCGCTTGGAAGTTGGTTCCAGATCCTAGCCGCCCTGACTGTGAAGTAGCGCCTCCTGATATCTAGTCTAAATCTACCCTCTGCCAGCTTGTGACCTTTATTCCTGGTCATTCCTGGTGGTCCTCGGGGGGAACAGGGACTTCCCCAGTGCCTGCTGGTCTGACTAGTTTGTAACAGGCCACTAGATCCCCCCTCAGCCTTCTCTTGTGGAGGCTGAAAAGGTTCAGGTCTCATAGCCTCTCCTCATAGGGCCTGCCCTGCTGCCCCCTGATCATGCAAGTGGCCCTCCTCTGGACCCTCTCCATGTTGTCCACATCCTTCTTGAAGTGTGGCGCCCAGAACTGGACGCAGTACTCCAGCTGTGGCCTGACCAGTGCCGCATAGAGGGGGAGTATCACCTCCTTGGACCTGCTTGAGATGCATCTGTGGATGCATGACAAGGTGTGGTTGGCCTTCCTGACTGCATCCCCACACTGCCGGCCCATGTTCATCCTGGCATCAATAATGACTCCAAGATTCTTTTCTGCCTCTGTACTGATGAGAAGGGAGGTATGCTGTAGGTATGCTGCTGGTTCTTCCTCCGCAGGTACAACATGTTGCACTTGTCAGTGTTGAATCCAAACCTATTCTCCGCCCAGCAAATTTGAACAGGGTGCTTTTTACCCCCTCATCCGAGGACTGAGCCCTGCAGAACCCCACTGCCCACATCCCTCCAGGTCGAAAATGAGCCATCCACCACCACTGTCTGGGTGCAGCCCTCCAGCCAGTTGGCGACCCATTTGACTGTGTAGGTGTCAACACCACAGTCCCCCAGTTTCTTAATGAAAACAGGGTTGGGTGTCTTTAAATCAGCAGGTGTGGATAGCTTGAGTTTAAGAGCTTTAAATGAGTTGATTGAGAAGCTTTCTGAACTGTTAATGTTTATGATACATATATACAGTACATATACTTTTTTCCCCAGTGAGTTTTTCAGCATTGGCAAATTTCCCGACAACTGGAAGATACTAAGTTTGTCCATGCTTAAAAAGAGTAAATAGGATGATGCAGTTAGTTATAGGGCTCTGTACAAGACTGTCAACCTGAAGTGGAATGGCTTATGTAGGCCTTAGGAGAGCAACTTATTTCAGTCAGCATGGGTTTATGGAAAATAGACTCTTAACTAGTTTTATCTCCTTGCGATAACGGGCTTGCTTGATACAGTGTTATGAGGTCATTTTTGTAAGACATTTAACTTGCAACCACATAACATAGATTTAAGAAACTAGAATGATATACAATCAACATGGCATGCATTAAAAGATATAACCTAGCTAATGAAAATATTTCAATGCAATTGTAAATGGGTAATTATTGAGCAGGTGCTTCTAGTTGGGTCCTGCAAGATTCTGTTCTTGGTCATAAAATATGGCTGCCTTTAATCAGTGACTTGGAGGTATACAGAGACATTCGTCTTTACATTTTCAGAAGATGACAACCAAGGGAGAAAAGAAAAATAATGAAGAGAACAGGTCACTGAAATAGAGCAGTCTGCATCTTTAGTGAGTTGCTTCTGTGAGCAAGTAAGATTTTAATGTGACCAGCATCCAGTCATCTTTGTACGGTGGCGGGGTGGGTGGAATACTGGCTGTATTTATAACATGGGTGGACTCTATTGTGGGATGCAGTGATTCTGAAAAAAAGGCTGAGTGTTATAGTGAATGATCAGCTGAACTTTAGCTTCCATTTCATCACTGTGACTGCTGGGCCAGTGCAATCTGTCAAGCAGGGAACTACTATGTTCGGTGTGGGTATAATTATTACGTCAATACTTTATCCAGTTCTGTTGTTCACAGTTCAAGAAGTATCTTGACAAATTGGGAAGGGTTAGGCAAAGAATCATGAAAATGATGTAAGGGTTAGAAAAACATGCCTTTATATAGAATGATTCAAGTTTCTATAGAATGTAACAAAAAGGAGTTTAAGGATGAAAAGATCATAGTCGGTGTCTGTGAAAAAACAAGAAACCTGATTGAGGCAGTTTGAGCAGGAAAAGAATATCAAGTTGTACCCAAAGGCTGGAAGGTAAAGCTAGACACATTCAGACTTATAAAGCGTAGTTTTGTTGTTGGTGGTGGTTCCTCCCCCTCCCCCACCAAGTAAGGGTTATTAACTATTCCAGCAGTTTACCGAGGATTGTGATGGCTTCTTCCATCACTGGAGAACTTGAAATCAAGAGTAAAAGCTTTACTTCTGTGGCAGAATGGGGCCCTGCTCTGTCTGTGTCAGATGCTGGATTGAATCCACTTGCCAGATCTGGCCTGCAGAAGGACAAGACACTGCCCATCTGGCCTGCTAAACAAAAAGGTTGGGCACCACTGGAATGAATCGGTTCCTTATAGTGCAAAACTCCCCCAGAAAGTAAAGGTGGTGTACTGGCCATGTGACTCTACTAATCGGCTTCACCTGGGCCATCCATTTGCTCAGTGCAAACTGATTCCCCATTACTTGGAAGCCAGATGCTGTAACAGTGCCTACAGATGGTTATTTTAAGAGAGCTAGTCATTTTGTTCATTGCTTACTAAAGAGGAAAATCGAGGATAAACCAGTCTGGTAGTTATCATGTGTCTATAGCCCAGGACTGAAAAAGCACATCAAGATTTTTCAGTTGGCTAGTGACTCAGGGGCCCAATGGAAACCTCTTAAAAGGGCCTGATTTTTTATTTATTTTTTTTCTCAGATGATTTCTGAAAACCTGATACCTTTAAAGTCTGCAACTGGACACCCAAAATCATGTGCAAATTTTGAAAATCATGGTTCTATTCTGTGGCTTCTAGAGAGCATTCATGAGGTTGTCTCATAATCTGAATTGGGAAAACCAGACATTTAAAATGTCTGTTGTCTGCTTTTAACTACTAGATACAGCTCCTCCTTGAGAAAAGGACATATTTCAGAATAGAACAGTTCTTAGTCATAGAATGATTTTTTTTTTTTTAATGGTCGAGTCTGAAAGCTCAGGTTCTGGCAGGACTTAATGTTGCATAACTTCCAATGTTTAAAGATACTGGAATTGGAACACCTCATGCGGAAGATTGGTAGATCAAATTCCTAAGTCAATCTGTTTCTGAATCATCTTTTAAGCACAGTTCCAGATCTCCAGAACAAGCCAAGTTCTCTGCAGCAACAAACATTTCGACTTTCCTGGGTGTATGGAACAAGTAACTATGACCAGCAAAATCCAAATGCTGTTTGGCAAGACAAAACACTGCTGGAGTTGCTCCTTGCCAAAACTTCCTTTTTAACCTGAGCAAATGTTCTTCTCTGTTTTTCTGTAGATCTGGAACATAATCAGGCAAGATCTTGGTTCTCTCCCCATGGCAACAAAGTGAATGTGTTGAATATTCTTACAACTAAGCAACATGCGTGCAAGAGCCATAGCTGGAGAATCACTTAATCTAGGGGTAGCAAGCAACAAAACTACCCTGTCTTGAAAATGTGAGAACTGGGTTATAGCTGGATTAGCAGAGTAATTCTGATGACTTTTAAATAAACAGCAAAAAGCACAGGTGTTATAGTAGACTTTAATGTTATTGGGGGGTGAGGGTTTATGTAGCATCACAAGTGTGAAAGCTACCTTATCTGATTCTGTTCTTGGGATGTAGCTAGTGTGTTTTGTTGGTTGGCCAGCCACATGTGGCCCTGAGAGAGGCCAAGAGTAGAACTCCAACAGTGTTCATTTGGAGCCCAACAGGGAGCAGAGGGGACAAGATGCCAGAGGCAGAATGAGCATCCGTCCCTTGAAATTCCTCAGGGTTGCAACCACCGGTGCAGTTCCAAAATGGTTATTGCACAGGCATAGACTGGCCACCACTCTTTCAGATGGACCTGCTTGGAACAAAGCTGAGTGATATCTCCAGATCTTTACAGAAGTTGTAATTTTGAGTGCTAATTCCCCAAATAAACACGTTTTCAATGAGAGTTAATGCCATCTTTGATCTTATGTGTTGGACAGAATAGTCTCATTTAGTGCTTACTTAACATACATGGGTATTCAAGATCAACATATAATACAGGGATTTCTAAAGATTTTAACACCGAGTGTGTCCTGTATTGTTGAACAGCCACAGGTAAGAAGCCTCGAGGGTTTCAATTTCAACATGGATCAAAGGGAATGTACTGGAAACCTGTAAAACAAGAAGGCTGATACTCTACTTCAAAGTCAGTACCATGGCAACTATCTGTGGAATGATTTAATGCCTTGTATGAGGAAACATGTGAGGAAGCAATATTGTCCTTTTTCCTGGTCTCTTGAAGATGTACAAAAGAGTGATATTTGCGGCCTGAAAAGAGATGTTTGGCAGTTGCAGGAGAGACAGAGGGTAACCCAGTGGTTTTCAACCAGGGTGGTTTCATATCTTTTTAGGGGTGCCACGGGATACCAAACAATGTTTGCATTCTTAGGTGTGTGAACATAAATTGCAAGATAAACCCAGCACCTGCTGGCTGGGAGATGAAGCCTGACTGCGGGCCTCCGCACTGTCCTGCCCTGCCATCAGGGTCCAGCCCCCACTGCCGGGGCTGGATGAGCTGTGCTCCAGGCCGCTGTGGCTGGTGAGTGGAAACAGCCTGGCCTGCCTATGCTGCACCATGCAGTAACCAGAGCTACCGGGGCCTAAGCGTGGCTACGTTGCATTGTGTTGGTTGGGTGGGGCTGCTTTCACCCAGTGTCCCTGGGAGATGCAGTCTGGCCCTGCAGGTCCTGGGCAAGCTGTGTCCAGACTTAGTCTCCTAGGTGTCAGGGACACAGGGCAGGAGCAACAGGCCCTGGACATGTTGAGTTTGGCCCCCACCTCTGCTGGTGGGTGGCATGGGAAGCAGTTCGGGCTCTGGCCTCTGCTTGCACACTATGGTGCTGGGTAGGTGGGTAGGGTTTCTTCCGCTCCGTCGCTTGGGAGATGGTGTCCAGTCCAGCCCACCCAAACTGTGTGGGGCCAGACTCCATCTCCCAGGCTGCTGCGTGGTGCTGGGTGGGTGGAGCTGCTCCTGCCCAGCATTTCCACAGTGCCAGCAGAGGCCAGAGCCACCACCCACCAGCAGAGTTGGGGGTTCAAGCACAGCTCGCCAAGGACCTGCCTCAGTGCTGCTGCCTGCAAGCTGGATAAAATCAAATGGTGGGATGGATTTTGCTCACCCCTTTTGTAGGAGCAACAGCTGCAGTGGGCAGACCACACCTGTGGTGACAGCAGTCAGAGCTGGGGACTGTTTTTGAGACCTTGGCGTAGGTAAGATTCCTGTACTCCCCCAACTTGCTCCCCCAACAGCCTCTCCGTCAGTCAAAAGCACTCTCTCCCTCCTCTTTAACCTCCCCAATATCCTGCAAGTTTTTTTTTCCCAGGGCCCAATCCCTATACATTACCTGGTTATATTGATTAACAGTATTCTTCTGTCATGGATGCTGATACTAGACAAGCTGCTTATGGCATAACTTCGAATCTTTTCTGGATTCCTTGCTTTGAGACATACCTTGCATGCGACTGCAGCTACCTCTGACCTCAGTGCTTTTTAAATTATTGGGTTAAATTGAGATGGGACTAATTTAAAATACAAAAGTGTGATGAAGTACCAGCTGCCATTTCGTTATAGTCCCTGCACTGATACTTGTCACTAATATATATAATTTTTACCTTATACAAATATATATATTTTTTTACACAATAGTTTGTTTGTTTTTTAACCTCCCTGCCTGCCATATGACACCTCCAGGGAAGGAATTCTACCTGATCAACACATCAAAGAGCTACTCGACACGGCTCACATGCTCTCATGGACCCAGAGAGACAGCCTTCTATCTTCAGCTCCCTTTGTGCAAAAATGAAGTTTATTTCCTATCTATGGGGACTTTTTACCATCTTGTACCATCTACACTTTCCCCAGAGCCTGACGAAGGGACTTTCATCCTGAAAGCTTGCAGAAAAGGACAATTTTCTTGCCATTTTCCAGTTGGTCTAATAAAGGTATCATTTTGGAATCAAGAGTTCTGGTTTTTGTAGGTCACAATATATGACATTTAGATGCATCGTAGCCTCAATCTGGCACTTTAAGGGCTTCTCTTGCAGAAGAAAAGCTTCCTTAAACTGAATGTGTGCTAAATGTGTTAGCTATGTCTTCAACTACAGGGCAAGGTTATTGTACACAGAGATGCTCTCCCTTCCATGAAAACTGTAAGACAAGTGCTTTAAGAGGATCTGTAAACAGATTGTTTGCTGTCTGTTTTCACTGGTCATGAAGATTTGCTTCCAGTATCCTTAATTCAACAGCTGTTAATAGTTCAATTGGATTTTATAGTTCAATTTCCAAGGTACCAGTACAGTGATCTTTGTGTCTAAAAATACAAAAATATGTTAGCTTTTCAAACCTTTCAGTAAACATCAGTTTTGCATGGTACTTTCTGCTTTTTGCAGTGTGCAGGCAGAAACAGCATGTACTAGAATGGCATCATGAGCCAAATCAGGATTGTCACATGCATCATATCCTGGAAAACACTTTGTGCCAGCATTGAATTGCAGTTGCTTACTGAAAAGGTTGTCTAAAGCTCAGTATAACAGAGAGTTTCTGGTTAAACCAAAGTTCACTTTTTAATCTCATTTTAAGGAAGAGTAGCAAGTTTAGAAACAAGAAGTTCAGCATCTTCCATTGATGATATGGTGCTCTGGTCCCTTGTCCTTGTGTTGGTGGAAGTGACATTCCTCTTCTGTGAGAGGATAGTTGGCAGCCTTAATGTTTTAAGGGTAAGTTGCCATCAGAAATTTGTGACTGTAGAAAGTAGCCAGTGTTTTGGGATATAGTAATTCCAATAGGTAAGTGCATCTCTTGTTGTTCATTAGTTAGTCAATGACTTCATTTTCAAGTGCTCAAGTACGTATAAAGTGTGGAGAATTAAATATTTCCATCTGTATAATATGATGTCTTTGCTCAAGGTTAAAGTATGTACAGAAAAGCTAGTGGTTGCATTCTGAGATGTTGCTGCTGAGATATTTAATGCACAGTCCTTTTTTTTGAACCAGAACCCCATGCATATCCTAAAAAGCACAAAGTGGAAGTATTATGGGGTTTAAAATGTTTGGTATTCTGATGATGATCATTTCATAACTGTGGGATCCCTTAAAATTGAGCCATGTGGCTTATGTTGCTGTGTGTTGGAGACTAAACATGGATCTTCTTGGAAACTGGCTAAAACCTTTTTGTGCCATGTCCCTTCACAGCTTGCTTAGCACTAACTATTAGCCGTTTCTAAACCTTAAGTTTTATCTTAGTCTATCAGTTTGAGTTTAACCTTTCTATTTTGCCTCTTTATGCTACCTTGAACACGTTGTTTTGTTCTAAGACAGCAGTTCCCAAACCGTGATACGTGTACCCCTGGGGGTACCCAAGGCATCTCTGTGGGGTATGAGGGAAAAATTATGTAATGGCAGAGTTAATATTTGTTATAATAACTGGAGTTTAAGGGGTTAAAATATAAAACAAATTCTGGTAGAGGTATGGTAGATCTGAAAGGGGGGTATGCAATAGGAAAATTTGAGAACCTGTGTTCTAAGACTTGGAGCAGGGAGCACCTTAGGCCGCATCCAGACGAGCATGGATGTGTTATTGTGGTCTGCAGCACCACGCACCGCATGTGCAGGCATTCCTTGTGCTGCTACCTTGTAGTGAGGGTTTTTTGGGGGTGTTTTTTTTATCCCAGGGTCTAAAAAACCCACGCCAGTAAAAAGCAGGGTGGTGCATGTGGTGGTAGCATGCACTGCACAAAACCGGAGCCTGGCCTGCTGGAACCACGCTCTGTCTGCCAGTCAGGGTTCCTGCCATGGCTGAAGACCCAGGACACCCCCAGGACTCCATGTAAGGCTGCTTGGCCCAGCAGTCATATCTGAGCTGTTGTCTATGAAAGCTTATACCTCTGAGTGAGTTACAAATGCCACCTTGTGCTGCCTGAGTCCAGGCTAGCGCAGCTAACTAACTATCTCTCTCTGTTGGAAGGCTGGTTATGCTTGTGGATGGTGCCACATTAATAGCTCTGGACAACAGTGCTCTGTAGCTTTAGAATGAGTGGCAGCAGAAAAGACTCTCCCTTCACAGTGCAGTGAAAACTAGTTAAATTATTGTCTTTCAGATTCGGTTTTTGGCCTCTCCTGAAACTGTTAATTTTGATAATTACATCTCTAGTGTCCTCTTATCTTATTCTATAATGATTCCAATGCAACATGTGATGTAGCCATTCAGGAGACATCAGTCATTTGAGACTAAAAATATCCAGCTTCCTGCACTTCACTAGAATATTTTTCCTCATTAGTCAAGCCAGAAACAGTCTTGTCTCCCTATTCTGACTTGTTGAAAGTCTCCTTCTTCTTACTCTCCTAACCAAACCCAATAGGAAATGAAAGATAATTGAGGAGGGAAACAGACGGACAAATCAACCTGGAGAAACCTGCTTCATTCTCCAGACTTTCTCAGCAAATAGTTCTTGGGAAACTGTTAATTCTACTTCTAACAAAGCATGCTTCTTTAAATTAGGATGCTGCTGACCTACAAACAGTACCCTAGATTTAAAAAACAAACAAGCAACATAAATAAATAAAACCATCCCCGGCAAGAAAGTACCCAAGTGTCTGCATCCCTTTCTTCTCCCTTTAGTTCTTGCCAGGCTTCTTACTTTGCTTGTTCAGGAAGCAAATATTACGAGGTAGTTGGAATGGCTGGCTGCATCATGCAGTAGTTTCTAAAATGCTAGTTGGATACTTTCAACTATAGCCAGGAAGGTCATAGCACAGAACTGCAGGTAGTGGCTTGTTTTTTTAGCCCCCTGCAGTGCTTCTAAGATTTCCTAGTGCTGTGGAACTTGGAGAGGAAGGTATTATTTTCAGGCACATATCCACTGTATGGTATCTGATGTCCTGGAAGTTTTTCTTCGTTGCAGGTTACCTGCTCTGAGAAGTAATCCATACACTTTTCTAAGGGGAGGAGCTAGACTTGGCAGGTGAGCATTCCAGGTTGAGATGATTCACAGAATTGTGATTTAGCAGTTACTATGGAGAAGAAACTTATGGAGGAGGGATTTTTGTTGTTGCTGTTTCTATTGCTAGGGCATCTGCTCATACAAATTCCTTATGCCAGAGCCTGCCTGTTTGTCCTTATCTTTAACTGTTGACAATTGCGTTTCTTCCTTCCGGCTTCTGTCTGTGACTATGGTAATTAAGTGACAGAATTATGGTAAATAATTTTTCTCTTGTGAGGCAGGCATGCATCTGCTAACTCCAGTTTAGGTGGGCAACCAGAGTGTGGGTTGATAAAAGTGTTCTGCCAATGGTGTCTTGCATTCAAATCAAAATCCAAGTGGTTTAAAAAGCACTTCACCTGAAAGGTTGGGCTGGGCTTTGCAAAAGTCACTTTTCAAGTAAATTGTGTGATGTAGGAACAGCTAAATATCATACTCATAGTTCCTATTGATGAACAAATCCTACTCATGGTTTATAATTGTTTGTATTTTTATTTATTTGCCTAAGCAATGGGAAAATGCATATACTATTTTAGTGAGTCATGGGATTATTTCATTTCCGCAATAAATTTGGCAGTTTCCTAGATAGTGAAAGGTTGGTTACTAATATTAAACATAGTTGCCAAGTGCATGTATGAAGAATTGCAGCTGAGATGGGCAGCATTTTATTAAATATTTCAGTTAGCCCGGGCTTCAGCTACCAACATTTTCAGTCCAAAAATGACTTCCCAGTTCTGATTAAAAATCTTATTCCCTTATTCTTGTATGCTGTCGTCATGTGTGCTTGTTCTCTTTGTGTATTCAAAATCAGGAAACCGGAAAAAAAGAGGATGGAGGTTAGAATGAGGAGCTCTTGCCAAGCTGGTAAACTTTTGGTTTCTGTTGTTGAGGAAACATTACTAAAATAAAATAGATTTATTTATAAATACGCTGCTTGTTTTATATTAGCCTCTGCCCGGAATGATTAACATAGACTTCTTTGAGATAATGTGCAGTCTACGTTTTGTTGGTCACTCTTTGCTCCCAAGTCCCAGAGTATGAAGGATCGAATCTCTGAAATTGTCACCTCAGTGATAATTCTGACTCTGTAAACAGTGTATGGGCTGACTCCCCAGCTCTGTTTGTTCAGATAATTTGTTGGGAGACTCCCGTCCAACAGAGGAAATGGGCTGATGAGTATAAAAGTTCTCACTCAAGATTGTTCACATCCACAGAAGCTTTATTCTCTGCAGGAAAAAGGACTTGGATTCTTGCCACAATGTGTCTGTGATGTTAATGAGTGGGAGAAGCCATGTGTTCATTGCCTGCTTCAGCAGTAATCTGCTAATGTGGGGAAGGGGTGAGACAACAAAGTGAAATTTGATTAAATTTAACATGATGTTTAATGCTGTTTAAACAGTCTGGGGAGTGACAGTACTCAGCTTATGTGGAGTGGAGCCAAAACCAGAACTATACTGTTTGCTTGACCCCCTTGTATCAGGCAGGGTTGGAGAAAATGGGATGTGGTGCCAGATCTCCATTGATTTCACGTTTTTGACTTTGCCAAACAGGAACTCAATTGAGTTTGTATAAAATTGAAACTATGCTTGTTTGCATCCCTCAGCAACTGTTGTTTTTATACAGATGAGCAACTTTATCCTCTGTGTTGGTAAGATACCGGAGTGATGATGAGTATCACAGAAATACCAATACAAAAACTTTTAATTAAAAATTCCTGTTCGGGAGAAAAAAGGGTAATGTACTGGGGAGTTTTGTGAAGACATTTCTGGAAAATGACCTTTTTAACTCTTAATTTGTAAATATCAGGCAGAATCCTGTTTTACTTTATGTAACTAAACGGCAATTATCCAGTTGCAGAACTACATTTTTGGCACAGTTCACAGTCCTATTTTATGTGCAATGTGGATATGTCCCCATAGCTACTGAGAATATGTGCTAGCTGGGTAGGTATGCAGCTACATATGCACCTCCCTTGAGTGAGAGTAAATTTCAAAATATTACCTGGAAAAAAAAAAGGGGGGGGGGGACAGCCCTCTAGTGTTTCAGCCAGTCACCTAGTAGTTACTGTACTTGTCCAGGAAGCAGGAGACATTGTTTCAAGGCCCCTCAGCCAGAGCTCCCCAGCCTCACAGCACACTGCTCTAAGTACCAGGCCATCGGTTAGGCATGATCCAGTCCCCGCTGAGTCTTTCTTCTGAATCTGGACCTCTGGGCAGCCAAGCACGTGAGATAGGTGGGGCCAGGAGGAAGAGAATAAGCTAGAGGGCATGTAATTAAGTGAACGGGATATTACTCTGGAAGGGAAGGGGGGCCATTGGCCATTGTAGCCCAAACTGGTGTTCTCAGTAAGGGAGAAGTTCCCCCCCATTGTTCTCCATCTGTTCTGTCCAAAAATGGCATGCATGGCTGGGTAACTGTCATTTGGGTATGTACAGTGAAGTAGGATTATCGCCAGTTTAAACTCTGAAGCTTCAAATAAGGCTAGTAACTGCTTTCTAGGATTTGGTAGCTTGGAAGCCTGAGGTTTATGTGCCCACAGCTTTTATAAATATTTTTTGTGTATCTGCTTATTGAACAAACTCTTATTTGTATGGCTAGCAGACCTAGTTATGGTACAGGGGTTTATTGAGCTAGGCTCAATACAAAGAAAGTACAGAAAGATAGCTCCTGCCCCAGATGACTTAAAATCCAAGTACAAGACACCAGAGAACAGATGAGGAATAAAAGGAAATAAGGCAGTATTACTTAACGTGATGGACAGTAATGTCAGTGTGTCTCTGGCCTAGCCAATGTTCTGTTGTTTGTAGACATCATGGCAACAGGGAAAGGAAGGGGTGGCAGCACATAAGGTGGGCTGCAAAGGTGAATAGAGTAGCTCTGTGGATATAAGAGGAGGGACAACACTAGAAGAAGCACAAAGGTGTTTACTTTAAAATGTAATGAAATGAAAGCTGGTGTTGTAGGACAATGGGAGGTGGGAGTAGACCTCCTGATAAGAACTGCTACTTACTGGATCAGACTGTAGAATCTTGCCCAGTATTCTGGGTCACGCAGGGACAGAAAGTGGGTGCTAAAAAGGGAGAGTAAACAGGGTATGACCATGGAGTTTTAACTCCTCCCCCCTTCAGCCCCCCCCCCCATTCCTCTCCCACTTGAGGAATTTAAGGGCTAGAAAGTTCTGATTCAGAGACTGTACCCATAACTCCCATGCTCAATAGCTGGTGAGCTTCTCTCTTCTCAATAGCTAGTGATGTCCCTTGCCTCCAAGAATTTGTCCAGTTACTTTTTTGAATCTGGCTAAACTGTCAGCTTCCACAACATCTGGCCTGTAGGGCCCCTAAAATTTTTAGAAAATTAATATTCATCTACCCTTGGTTCCTGTCACTTTTTACAGGAACCAAGGGCAATAGGACCCAGGGGAAGCCCAGCAGGCTCCCAAAACAGCACAGCCTGCCTGGCCCCTCCCTACCCAGCTGGAAGGCCCAGCCGGGGCTTCTGGCCTGGGACCACATGGCTGCCCTGCGTTGCAACCAGAGGTAAGGTGCGAGGGCAGGGGAGGACCCCAGGCAGGGAAGGAGCCCTGATAAAAATGGCCTGGGGAAAAGCTGAGTGTGGGTGGGGGGAAAGCGGCCTCTTGCCTGCCCCATGCTGCAGCTACTCGCAGCCTGTGCCTGCTCTGGACAGTCCCACAGGCTGCAAGAGGCTGCAGCATGGGGCGCTGGCCACGGGCCAAGGGAGGGGCAGCTTTTCCCCATGCTCAGCTTTTCCCCAGGCTCCTTCCCATTGTGAAGGAAAGTGGCCTCTCCCCTGCCCTATGGCCAATGCCCCACACTGCAGCCGCTCGCAGCCCATGCAGGGCTGTCCAGAGCAGGCACAGGCAGCCCCAGGCAGGCTGCAGGCAGCTGCAGTGCGAGGTGCCGGGCACAGAG